>NC_135506.1:39893879-40085076 GCF_052857255.1 Amblyomma americanum | reverse complement strand
GTTTTAGGTGATTAGTTACGAGGCTTTTGGTTACGTTCAGTCTAGTGCAAGTGGTGCGCATAGCTCATTGCTGCTGTCAGCATGTCACAGTCTCATGGCTTCAAGTAGCGTCTATTGAGCAGTAGCACCTGAAGCGGTGGCCTTGTGGTAGGGCATCTGCCTCGCATCCAAGAGGTGCTGGTTGTATCCACAGGTCCGCCAGGTACTCACACCGGTTTTCTGTTGGGTACAGGATTTCCCCCAGCTCATGCTCTTCTGGATGGAATGCTTGGTAATAGGTGTATGGCCATATCGTAAGGTTTTACTGTATATTGCATTGAATGCTCACATGTCACATTGGTTATCATAGCTGTATATGCCTGTATGTTCAGTTCCTGTGTCAGAACCACTAATGGTGTATATATGGTACCAGCAGTCATAATTTTAAGATTACTATTGTACGTGCATTTGAAGTTAGTAGTGAAATGGAGCGCACTTACATACTGTGCAGCACAGCAACAATTGCGGGTTATTACTGATACTCAACTCTGCCATAATTATTAGGCAGTGTAAAGCTCTTCACAACTGCTTCATGGCACTATTTAATCTTTCAAGCCCTCTTAAGCAGCTGTTTGCTTTCTTCTAAGGGCTACTCATAGACCTTTCTGCTAGCGCGGGGCAGTTTGTCATGTTTGTATGTTTTAGCATACTTTTTTTTTTCTTCGGTGACGAGTACTACATTTTACTTGTGGTACGGCCTTTTCGAAACTGTGCACACTACTGCAGCTGAAAATGGAGCACTTGCTGCTTGTTTTCATGATGGGAGGGCATCTTGTTCTGTGCAGTAAAAAGCTTATGAATAAGGGCTTTGTCTCTCCTGTGGGGAGACTATGCCTCTTGTAGTAGTCTGTTGCTGCTTAAGTAATGCACTCTTATTTTAATCGCTTGAGCAGTGTTGAGAAAAATACTTGCAGTTAACTGTAAAAGACAGTCTTGTAGTGCTGGTTTTTCATACATAATATCCAGACTGCATCTTGTTGCGTACACGTTACTCAGGTTATACTCATGTGTACTTAGTTTCCTTTTTATTGATGTCTCAGGCTGTGGCACTTCGCTGGCTGATAGAAAGTGCTCGTTCTAGAGCAGGCAGAATTTTTGTCATGTGTGAAGAGTAATTTGTGAGACCACTGGCATCTTAACTGGTCATTGCTTTCACACACATTTCATATAGATTCTCTATCGGCTCGCATATGCATTGTACACTGTGCTGAACATTCTCCTGTTCAAAGTTGTCTGAGTATTTTAGTGACATCAGTCTAGTTATTATATAGCAGTAGGTGATGTAACATCAGTTCTTTGTCTCTCTTTAATATCCAAAGTCTCAGGATGCATTCAAATGAGAGTGCTGTTAAAATGATCAGTTCCTAAGCACCTATTCCAAAGGTAACACTGACTACAGTTTTGTAAGGCAGAAGCACTTTTTTTTGAAAGCCACCCCATAATACTGTCCTTGTACAAATAAAACCGTGTCCTTGTGTGTGTGTACACAGTTTAATTGGCAAGGCATTAACATTTGGCGTTCTTGGCAAGAGAATAGAGTGAAAAAGGAAAGGGGTTTTTCTTTTTCTTTTGCATTACTTTTTTCTTGTGCCTGGCGCATGTGAAGGGGTTTCAATGAATTCTTCCTGCCCAATTGTCCTCATGTTACCAACTCTGGTATTTTGATTTGAAATTTAAATCTCTTCCATAGATTTTTTTAACGGTTTAATTAAAGCAGTTTTCTTTGCTTTCGAGGCTTTCCTTACATTTAATTGCTAGCACACTGGAACGTGAAGTGACTGGCTTTTTATACCATATACAGCAGTCTAATTGCAAGTCCTGCTGTATGCTTGTTCTGCCCCTTTAAATGTTTTCTCCTTTGCATAAGCAGTTTAAATTGGCTCCCCTCTTCACTTAAAGAGGAAGAAGTGGCTACTGGGATTTTATTTCCTGTTTCACAGCATAAGGTGTCCTGGGTGAACAGTGCCCCTAGTGTTACCACTAATGTTTTTGTAATCCCTTAGCTAATAATGTGTAACTAGGAACCTGACATAGCCTGTTATTCTGGAAAAATTCTGCTCTGCCTTTGGCTGTTACGGCAACACAAAAAGAAACACTGACAGAAAAAAAGCCACGAAGACCAGATAGCCTTAAATGCAGGAAACGGCTAACTGCATTTGAAGGCCATTTTTTTCCGTGTATGCAGTCAGTGTTGGCAGCTAGGCTTCTTAATGAGAAGTTTATTGATGTTGACTTTGTACCATGCAATGCTACATCAATGTTGGACCTCAGAATTTATATAATGTCACACTGACTATGCATATTGCATATTTTGTACCTTTATACTGAAGAGCCTTTATGCCACCATATGTGTGCTTTTGTGTTTCCATTGAAAATGATGCATTAATTATGAAAACCGACTCCTTTCCACTTTCACTTTCTGCATGTGTCTTTAGTGAGCAAGTGTGGGTCTCTGAGGTATATTAAGGCCTAAGCATCATGTCTAACACACGTCTCTTTCAGGACCTGCTCTGATTATATGTATTATTTATGCTATAGATACTATGGCTTTTATCCACTTGCATGCAAGTAGTGTACACCTTCGATCCTGTGATGTACATTTATTCGGTGACCTGATCCTAATCATTATGGCTGTGGGAAGATGTGATCTCAAGTATGGCAATGTGAATTTATCTTGCTTCTTGTTCGTGTTTTGTTGTGTTGTTGTCTCTTTCTTGTTATTTATTGTCTTCCCTGGTGCTCACTGTATCATCTAGCCTGTTGTTTCTCACAGTCGTAGCATCTGTTCAGTTTTTGAAACTCTTCTTTCACATGGCAGGGAATTTATGGAGTTTTTTTCATGTGCTTTCTTGCTTTGGCTTACACCCGTAATTTTTGGTTATTGGTGCAGTTATGATCGCATGCTGAGTTTGTGAACAATTGAAAATTTTTAATATATTGTGTATTCGTGTATCAAGTGGTTCCTGACTTTCTTTTGATTATCTCAGAGATGGTCTACACTTTTTTTTCAGTGGCTTTCAGGAGCTCCTTATTTATTTATTGTTTATTTTTCATGTTTCCTCATAGTAGCTGCACGGCAAATGTGGGCCCAGGTGTATCATTTTTGGTCTTTGTAAGACCGGTGCTTTATTTATTGATCATCTTTAATATTGAGTGCATGCTTGTTTTCTCAGCTGTGAACTCTTTTAAAGCTGAAGGTGTTCATGTTTGTTCAATTTTTGCCTTATCCACCAGTGTGCTGTCTCTCATTTTATACCCAACTGTGAACAGGGACCTGTGTAATAGGGCATAGATTAGGGGACGACAAAATAAACAAGCTTGCATGCTCAAACAATGTTGACATTTACTTCCTCATCAACTTACTTTTATTCTAATTTTATTAATTGAAGGAGTTTCCATCTCGAGCAAATGTTTTGGTCCAGATGTGGTGGTTTTCAAGTCTTTGCTTATTCTGTATGAGAATCAAGCCTCACATGGTGGTGTCATTATTTAGTACGTATCACAAGCTAAGAAACTTTATCTCGGAAGACGCAAAAAGGACAGCAGGCAAGGAAGAAGGAGGACAACACAGACAGAGGCGCTGATCAGCGGCCTCTGTCCGTGTCGACCTTTGTTCTTTCTTGTCCGTTGTCCCTTTTTGAGCTGGTTCTTCTGAGATCATGGCTTGGCAACTAACCCAACAACAAGTTTTACTAAAAAACTTGTCAGCTTCGAATTGCCGCATTAATTTTTAAACTGCTTTTGTTGTTGCTACCATACTTGTGCTACTCACTGTGCTCGCAGGCATTTTTTCTTTTCTTTTGTAATGTGATGTAAAATTGAATTTCAAGAAATTTAGTTATCTCTAGAGCTATCCTACGTCTGGTCTTTTAGCAACACATATATGAATTCCTTCATTTTGAATATTGCTGTTAGTGTGAGCTTTTCTGGTTTTAAGATGTCGAGGGAAATGCAAGTGACAGTATTCACTGAGCAGAGTCTTGGGAACATGCTACGTACTTAGATCAGCATGGTATCAGCATGTTGTGCTAAACCAGTTACCTTTAGCTCATGACAGGCATATTCATAATGTACAGTCGAAAGCATGATGCATTACAGTTTTGTTTCTTACCAAGCTGCTTCTCAGCATTTAGATTTGCTGGGACCATCTTTTGCCCAGATGTGTTGAGGCTTTTTGTTCTTGTTGTTGTGTTGCTCTGTTAATGCACTGCATCTAGCTGAGAGGTAATAGAATTGGCCAATTTACGGTCAAACTGGAATGCAAGCTTCACCTAGTACCTGAACAATTGTGGAAAAGCCACAACTTAGCTGACTAAAACCAGGAAAAAAAAAGATGAGGCAGGCATTCACTCACAGATTACCCATGTTATGTCCTGTGTGTATCTTTCCTCTTTGACCTTGTCTTCTTTTACTCGGGCGGTGCCCCAGAAATATTAAGCATCGTAGCTTTAGTGTGTTGACAGCTCCTGCCAAGCTCACTGTGAGCTTCTCTCTCCCCTGGCAGATGCAGAGCTGGACCCCATAAATGGAAGAGTAGCAGGGAATGTCTGGTCAGAGATGATCATTGACTTGCCCTCTGCCGACGGACCTGGTCTCCGCAGGCACCACTCAGGTGCGCTGCATGAAGCACCGATGCCGTCCACTACTATGAGTCTGCGGCCGTACAAGTGCTCGCATTGCGGCAAGGCCTTTGCAGACCAGTGGCACCTCAAGAGGCATGTCCGCATCCACACGGGTGACCGGCCCTTCTCCTGCCCCTTCTGTCCGATGGCCTTCAACCAGAAGAACACGCTGATCGGCCACATGCGGCGGCACACGGGTGACAAGCCCTACCGGTGCCAGATCTGCGGCATTGCTTTCTCCTGGAAGAGCACCTTCGTCAAGCATGTCCAGCTGCACGAAACTGAGCACCAGTTGCTGCCCACAAACTAACGTGAAAATCTGTGAGCCAGGCACCTTCCCAAGTGTCCGGGCTGCAGGAAGGGCTTTCAAGGAAGGAAGTACCGTATATACTCGCGTAATGAACCCGCCCCCCGCACTTTTGTCGGCCAGAATTTACTTTTTTTTTTTCAGCCTTTAGCTCCTTGTAGCGGGTTCCTCAGTTTTCGCGCCGTCCGCAGCCGATAACATTACCACTTGTTTATCTTTTGAGAAGAGCTCCTGCCTCAGGGGTGGGGAAAGTGAACTTGGCAGCTCAGTGAACTTGGCAGAGCACCCAAACGTGGGCTGTAGGCTATAGGGCTTAAACATTCGCACACACTCGTCACTGTCCTGTGTGTTTTTTAAACTTCGCGTGAAAAAACGTGTGCCTGACTTTCAGGGTCGGTGTTCGGCATGTCCGCGTTATCCCGCCAAAATTGGCCAGCGCCGTCAGCTGCTACAAAATTGTCAGATCGTGTCAAAGTGAACAATGCTAAACACCAGTGGCACAAACGTGTCTGACCACATACGTTTGATGACGACGGAAGGAGGAAGGACGGACGGAGGTATGATACGAAATTTCGACCATTCCTAAAAAATCTCTCGAAACTTTTTTCCCGCATAATAAACCCTTCCCCCAAATTGATGTCACCATTTCTGGAAAGAAAGTGGGTTCATTATGCAAGTATATACGGTAATTACAAATAGCGTCCACTAGAGCAGGGGTTCTCAATCTTTTTAGCCTCAGGAAACCATAGCTGCTTTCAAAATTAAGGCACTGAGAAACCATGCATGCCTTGACTTCCATTCCTTCATGCTCAGCATGCATGCAAAAACGAGCATACAGGCACATGAGCCCTATAAAGTGGCGAAATTCACATAATAGCAAAAAGCAGTATAACGAAACAGCCTGCTATGAGCACTTACTGTGTGGTTAGTCCCAGAATAATGTTGTGTTGAGGAATACATGCATTTAGATGCTTAGGGAAGCCCAGATGTGCTCCAAGAAACCCAAAAATTCTGCTGTACCCAGTTTGAGAACCCCTGCATTAGAGCACAGCTGTGTGGCTTCATGCAAAGGCCAGTGTGCTTTCTCAGATCTGTGTGGTTAAAGACAATTCAAATTCGTCTAGGGCATGGGGCTACCTCAGGATGCCTTCCTGTTGTACAAGGGTGGTCACTCCAAGAATTTTTGTCATACAGCAGAGTCCCATTATTTAACTGGTATCGTTTGGGCAATTGATTTATTTCAAGTGACACTTTGATATTGTCCATATCAAATGTGTTGAAAAGGTTCCTCTTACGTTGAGCTATACATAATTCAGTCAAACTGTCAGCGCCAAATTATCGAAAGTCTGTTGTACTGTGACAATCTGAGGAGTCGAGAAAGGTTTACAGCAGCCCCTCTTTGTTGCTAGTATAGCTGTGCTTTGGTGGATGCCTGTTTGAAATTACCTCTTCTGTTTGAAATCTAACCTAATTTGTGTTATTCCTGTGATTTCAGTGGAGAAAAACGACTTGTGTCCTGTGAACACGCAGAGGCTGTTAAAGTGGCAACATATTTCCAAGGCTGTGTCTTGAGGCCCATGTGATGAACTGCTTTGTGCCAGCTTTCTGTGATGTGCACCTTGAAAAATACTTTCATTGAGCAAGCCAGGCGGCATGCATTAATAAGTATGCATTCTAGTGGGCTATTTCTGAGCACTAGGTGGGCACTTGCAAGGATCACTCTGCCTTTTTCGTGCCAGGATTTTCTGCAAAATTTTCATCAAGCGTGAACAGCGGGGAAATCTTACCTGTGTTTCTCATTATTTGAGCTCCGGAGTGGCTGGCCTATTCCGGCCTGCCACTTCCACCAGCTTGTCAGCAGCAGCCTTTGTGCGGCTTCAGCTACTTTGGTACAAGAACAGGGTTCCAGTATGACGGCTGTCCTCGTACCACATTTGCAACAATCATGCACCGTTGTGAACTTGTGGCATATGACCACTATGTAACAAATATGTTCCTGGGGCTATGGATGCCTCTAAATGCTGGTTTTTATAATGTGAGAGCCATACTGTGTACAGGAAGACTTATGAATCAATGTTCTGATTTCAACCAGAAATTGACATCGTTTCCTTAATGTTGTGCAGCAACACCAGGCTTGCAGCTTCTGGTCTGAAACAAACTTGTGGCAGTTTTAAATGGCTTTGTTTTATTTACTCTATTATTATTATTAAGCAGCAAGAGGTGTGGCAGGGACACTGTCCGAAGGCATCATTTATGTTTACTCACCGACAGTTTTACTGCTCAAAGAGTGGGAAATTTATGGAGCTGAGTCAACACTCCGCCTGCACAGTTTAGTCTGCTGGTAACTATTGATCTACGACCATAGTACTCACATGTTCTGGGCGAAAGATTTGGACAAGGCCACTAATGTGTAGCCACCTTTGCTTCTCGAGAAACAAATGCAACTCTCTGCACACCTGGTTTGCACTATGCTCGTGCTATAAGTAAGGTGCATCATGCATAGATGTCACTAGTGTGATGTCAGTTGTAGAACACACCTATGCAAGCAGCCATGGCTGCCCAGAAAAATGGCTCTCGACACATTGCGTTGAAGCTACAGGAGCAGGATAATCTGCATTCTGAGGACAATCTGAGGCCTGGGATTTTGTTGGTGGTGAGCAGTTTGCTCGCCTGCTTAGTGAAAGCGGTCACCTGCTTTTTTTTAAAGGGACACTGAGGAAACCAACTGTTGTTCTGTGTAAAAACAAATTCTGTGGCTCTCTCATAGGCTGTTGATGTTTGTCTGACAGCAAAAGGTGAATTTATCCCTGACAAAATTGGATTTGAAAATTTTTCTGACACAAAATTCAACCTCATGACATCAACTCTGAGAAGGACTCCGTGGTCACTGTGTGGAAGTGTAGTTCAGCCTCAGAGATTGGTGCTAGAAAACCTTTCTTGATGTCATTGAACTCTGCTTGCAAGAATGGTCAGTGATGGTAGCACCTGTAATTTCATTAATTTTTGGCCTTTTCTAGTTTAAAGAAAGCTCTGTTTTCAGTGAAAGTAGTGTCTTCGTCATTAGCACACGGTGACCTATCAATACAGGCCAACTTCAATTTGTAGTCAGTGTCCTTCTGAACACCATGCCTCTCGGTTTGTGCCGACCCTGCCGATATGGCTTCTGCCTGGATGTGGCGTTACCTTGCGGGGGGCCTCCTTGCCCCCTTCTTCCAAATTTGGGAATCAGCAGTCACCATAATTAATGTGAACCACCAAAAATTGCAAAAGTGCATGTTTGGTGGTGCAGTGATTTCTGTCTTGCTCCACAGCTTGTTAGCGCACTAGTGGGAGAGTGTGCACGCATTTGGTTTGTAGAAGCACCGTCATGATAAGTAGAGGGTTTATGGATACAAGGTGGTAATCTATTTGTTGGTTTACAGTTGGTTCATTGACATTCAGTACATATGATGGTACATCAAGTGCCAATGTTGCAGCGTTGTGTTTGAAGTACATGAATGCATGCTAAAAAGTGTTGCATCAGAAACGCATCTCAATAGGCCTTTTCTAAAATTTTCGTATTACATTTATTTTGAAGTGTTGCATAGTTATTGTTAAGTCCGCACCAGCTTGCACTGTGCATGGCACATGTAATTAGTTCACAAAACTCGATCAATTCAGAGCCTTTTCACATTTTAGAGCTTTCCGATCTATACTATTAAGACTTCCAATATAGAAGTTCTATTTCTACCAACTGTCATTTTATGTGCCTATTCTACAAGAGCCCTGCTCACTATTTTTGTGTTTATTATTATTATTCAAGTTACTCACAGGCTCCTTTACATTGGAGCATTGTGTGAGTGGGGCAGTACATAGAAGTTAGAGAACAGCGCAAGAAAAAACACAAAATAAGGACAGAAAATAAGGACAGAAGAAAAACTTTATACATAAATAGTTACCTGTGTCCTTGGTGCTGACTTTGACGGTACGGTACTTACAGAAGTCGGCTAGAGTTAAGGTATGGTATGTGCTCTTTAATGTCTTAAAGCAGAACTTTTACTCCGAGATATTTTACTGTGGAGGGCTCCAGATTAATTTCGATTAATTTCGACCACCAGAAGGTCTTCAAAGGGCACTGATATTGCATAGCACATGGGAATTTTTGTATTTACCTCCATAAAAAATTCAGCCCCTGTCACAAGGATTCAATCCCAATACAGCTTGCCTGGCTTGGCATTGCAGGAAAATTTTTATACTTGCTCTTTCGTAATGGTTTCAATTAGTATAATTCAAAGATTTTTCAGATGACCTCACTATCACAGGAAACCTGTGGCTGGTTTCTATTGGAAGCGCTGGCAATCTATTGAACAAAACTAAACCTTTGCCGCAGGCAGTACTGTTGATTTGGACACAGAAAGGAAGTCAATGAAAATGCTTTGCTGGCTTTTTGACTGGTATCACGAATGTTCATTTCAGAGATCTTGCTCTTCTGTAGCACCAAATTCCATACCAGGTACAGTAGACTCCCTTTAAGACGAAGGTGGCTAATACGAACTCCGGGGTAATGTGAAGAATGTCAGTCCATTTGGTTGGTTTCCACAGGAATTAATTTAAAAAAAAGAAAAAGTCCGCTAAAGACGCGTTATTTCGCATGTGTTGCACTTAAGACGAATTTTCAAATTGACCCTGAACCACGATGACCCTACAAAACGGCACTTATGGAGCAGGGATAATAGAAAAACTACATAAAATGCTTCCATGCAATGAAGCGCACCTCGACAAGATAGCTCCCGAGCACCTTCACATTTAATTTCGGAAAAGCTGCCTTGCAGGAGTGCGCCTTTTTTGGGGGGTGGGGGGGGTGGGGGGGGGAGCTTACTCACCATTGCAGGGGAAAGGCAGGTCACTTTTGTGCCTGTCTGAGCTCAGCGCAGAGATCTGACGTGGCCATATCGGCATCATGCTGGGGTCACGTGCCACACGTTGGTTCCGGCAAACTAAAAGGCGCGTAGGAGCAAAGTGCAAGCACTCATTGACTTGGAGCGTAAAATTTCGACGCCGAATTTCCAACTGACGCAGCACATGTTAACGTAGTGCAGGGATGACCAGACATCAGCACAGCATGCGCATTGCCTTTGTCGGACAGAAAGGTTCGTGGTGCATCTGCTCATAGAGTTAGCTGTGCTGCACACGGCACGAGAGAGACAGCTACCGGAACGGACACCTTTGGTGCGTTTTGGAGCCAAAGGGAAAGTAAAAATAAAATAAAATGAACAAAAGTAGCAGTCACAGCTGGTGAAAAAAAAAAGAACTGGACCAATGCCGCTTTTAAGTCAGATAACGTGAACTCGTTTCATGCCCGCACTCCTCAGCTCACTTCTTGCTGAATGACCATTTTATTCACTGTTGGCATGCAACATATAGTTGGGTGTACCTAGCACGCTCATGTTCCTTTTTGGGGGGGCTCTTCTTTTAAGATATTAACTTCTTGTAAGATGAACACATTTTCATGGTCTCTTCGAGTTCATTTTAAAGGGAGTCTACTGTACTAGTGTCAATAATACTGTTGTGCCGCTTCCTTATGTGCTTGTTAATTGCTGATAGAATGCATGGTAGGCAGTGTCAAGTTTATGGCAGTGTTCTCAAGAGTAGAGCATACTTCTTTCAAGCAATCATGTCACATGACTTGTGTTATTCGTTCAAGACAGAATTAGTATTCTACAAAGACAGTAGGGTTTCATTGTCATTGAATTCAGCTACCTAATTGATTAATGGAGGAAGTCACTGCCTTGAAATCGTGTTTGCACTCATGTTTTACTTTGTATCAGCTCTTTGTGGTAACGACTACATATGAAGCGCTTAAGTGAAACATGAGCATATATGTTGTGTAATCATTTCATTAACTGCTTTGGGATGAAAGTGGTAATTTCTAATTTCTTTATTCAGTTCCTTGAAATTTCATGGAACGTAATTTTTGATGATATTAGTTTCGTTCTTGAAAAGTTTCCACAGAGCCACCTATCTCACAAGTTCTGGCAACAGTTGATCTTTTCTTTGATTCTCTTGCTCCCTATATTCTATTCAGTTTTTCTACTCATGATGTTCCACTTCCCTGCTCACTTTTGAGACCTATATATGCTTTGTCTTGTTTCATTGGTGACATCATGATACTTTTTTTTTTATCCTTTTTCTGTACATTTATTCCTATTGCACTGCTTAATGAAAGCATTGTAATCCATTTGTTGAAAGCTTCAGCACCTTACATTTCTGTGTGACTATTTTGCCTGTTCTGCTGCTGTTATGTGTACATGTTCAAGCTAACTTAAAAGGGCATGAGAACAACTCGGTACAACTTCTGTTTAAAAAAAAAAGAACGCTTTGAGATCTGCATACAAACAATTGCCTTAACATCATCGGACTTTGCTCAGGAAAAACGGCCAGTGATGAACTTGCATTCATTTTTTTTTTGTAAGGGGGGAGGGGGGGCTTTATATAGTTAAAAAAATCTGCTATTCTTGCAGCGCCTTGTCATTAGTACCACATCGTAACATAACGATGCTGGTATTCTCTTCATGCTTTCATTGAATGTGGAATCTGCATCCTACATCCAATGAATATATGAAGGATGTTCTCACACCACTGCAAAACCATGTATTCAACAGGTGTATGAAGGTATTGACCAATAGTACTGAAAGCATCTTGACAGGATATGTTTGAAACATGCATTGTCTTTGTCCCAAATGTGAGTGGGATAGTGAAAATTGTTGTTATGCTGCCTTGTAGTTGTCGAGACAATTGACTAATTGAGTGTTTGCAAGCGGTGTGTGTTTTCATTGCTTTATCCTGATGGCGGTCACTTTCAGTCCGCAGCATGTGGAGTAAAAATCGGAAATGTACTTCTGGACTGGACTTTGCAAGCGTGGTTATACAACATCTTTTTGGCATATGTCCGTGGATGTTTCTACGGCACCTAGTCCCATGGAGCAGCAAAAGAACTAATAAATGTCATGTCATTAAACAAAACGATTGTTAAACAAATTATTCTGTAACATTCACAGTTGTACATAAAGTACGTCTATATGTGTTGCAAACAATATTTACAAGTTCTCTTGAACATGGAGCTACCACTTCAGATGGGTGCTTTAAGACTTTAATATTAAAAATAGTAGGACCCTGCTGCAGTTAACTCACATGTAGTAAAAACGTGGGCATAGTAAAACAAAACTGCAGTCCGATTTGGCCTTCACTCCTTCATATAGAAATGATTATAGTAAAGAGTTCTTGGTCATGATGACATATTTAGTACGGAATTAAGACAGCACATCACTCGTACATTCTAGGACATCTCTGAGCAACAGATAAGTAATGAATTAATTGCAAGGCCAACAGTTGAAGGAAAGTAGATATTGAAGACGATAAACAACATTCAGATGGCTTAATTGCCATGCTTATGAGTTGCAAGGAGAAGTCACCTTTTCAAAGTCCTCGGAGCCGGAAGATAACTCTTACTGCGAACTTGGAAAAATGCGGCTGGGGACGCTGAGAAAGAGGATCCAGTAAAAAGCAGTGAGGAGTAGGGAAGGAAAAAAAGCGCACATCGTCGCATAGGTTGCACTACACCGCAGTCTGGGCATTCTGCAGCCGTAGTGGCTTCTTGCCGGATTTTTCACAAGGAACCTTTTTTGTGCATGCATGGCTGTCGCCTAGCCACGGAGGCACAGCGAGAGTTCTTTTTTTCCCCGCACTCCCTTTCCGGCGGCGCAGAAGGAGGAGAAGCAGACGAGACAGGACATAGTGGCTTCAGAGCAATGAAAGAGTAGGCGTAATCAAGGTCTTGTGATACGCAAGTGTGGAATGCAATGGAGGGTAAGAGCTGGAGGTAGCTGGCTATACAGGACGTTGCCCCTTCTCTTCAACCCTGGTAGCTTGGTGCAAAAAGAAACGACCAAACACGCATAAAGCCGAGAGTAGTAAATTTTGTTCAGCACAATTTTCGAAACATTTAGTGCGAAATCACTTCTAGTATACATCAGCGATTTCGACATGTATCACATGAAGAAAAGAAAAAAAAAAGCCTCAGCCACACTCGGAATGGGTGTGTGAGGCAATGGACCAAGCAAAACTCAACTTTGGTAATTGCCCTGCTAGGTTATTATAGTAACACAAGGCATGGCACAGGAGGTCTGTCCCAAGCGTGCTTAAGACCACCCGAAATTCTACCCCCGAATTACCTTGGCCTATTTAAATATGTGTGAGACAAGAAGAAAAACTCAATTTGGGGATGGCCCTGTACTGTAAGGATGGAAACGCATGGCATGGCACATGAAGCATCTCACAAATGAGGCTGGAACACCCGAAGTTAGCCCTTGGAATGACTTTAGCCGAATTTGACCTCCGGTGAATCTGGGTACACTCAGTTGGAAGACAGATTTGACCTAGTCTGCAGGGTAAGGATGGCAAAGTGGAATTGGCCCTCATAAGATTTGCCTTAAGATTTGCCCTAAGACTGGCCCTAAGATTTGGGTGGCCCACTCCCGAAATTACGAAAATTGGGTTGACCCACGTTTGGAACCGACCTGGAACACCGCCATAAAGGGTTTGGCCCGCCATGCATTTGCACAATATTTTGTGCTGGGCTATGCTAAACCATCAGCAATTTTTTTTCCTAACGCGTAGTCTGCTCCATTACATTTAATGCTACACTATTATCTAACAACTTAATAAAAACGCGAAGAACTACTTAATTTATAGTAGTTTAAGCACAATGAAAACAAACATGATTAATTTCATGGTAACTCCAGTTAAGGTTAAT
This sequence comes from Amblyomma americanum, assembly GCF_052857255.1. NCBI lineage: Eukaryota > Metazoa > Arthropoda > Arachnida > Ixodida > Ixodidae > Amblyomma > Amblyomma americanum. The sequence continues at coordinate 40,071,317 of NC_135506.1, read as the reverse complement.
AGATGGAGAAACAAAGGGGCTCCATTCGAGAGGTTGAAGCAAGCATTAAGTGCTAAAACTTTTTTTAAGCAGACGCATTCGTTGGTGCTCCTCTTGGACTGAGCAAAGCATAATGTAAACCTGATAAGCTAAAGGTCTCTAGTAAGCGTTGCACAGGCGCTGTCACGTTGTCCACCGAGGACAACAAAAGTCGAAACCCTGAGAGATATTGAATCACCTGTTATATCCTCCCGCAAACATTTTCGGTCTAGCACATGTAGCACCAGAAATATACTCTATCAAAAAAGTTACAGACGTTTTGCTTACTTGGCCTAATGTGAAGTCTGTGCCTAAGCATGCCTGGTTTCAAGGTCAGTCTTCAGGCAGATCAGTCAATGATCAGTTATATAAGATACGTACAAGTATGCTTTTATACATTTGGGACCCCTGAACTCCGGCTGAGTTGTGGAAGGGGTCCTTTGATTAGTCTTCTGATGTTTTGTCAGTCTGAGCGATACGTAACAATAAAAGAACATATTTAAAGAGAAATACATAAATACAAATTTCATTGAATTGCCAGCAGCGATAAAAGAAGGTAGTCTTGGTCAAAAGTCCTAAGGCCAATGGCTTTTCATTTCTGCCACATAACAGAACCATTACGCCACTATTGAAGACTGAAAGACCTTGAAATTCAAGAAGATCGAAGGTTCCTTGCGGACGAGAAGCTTCCTGCTTGGCTTGTGTTTTGAATGATCCGCTACATGGAGCATTCTAGGAACATTCATCTCACTGCAGATGAGCCCATTGGCCTTAATAATTTTGAACAAAACTGTACAAATTGGTTACTACAGAAACGAAATGCTTACGTATAGTGGTCCTGCAGTAAAATGAATGCCTGTTTTCGTAAGGTGGTACATATGAGTAAAAACCGTTGTTGACCTTGTTGAAAGATTGCCGAAATCAGTGATTGGGGACCTTATCCGTAGTGCACTGTAAAACTTAGGGCCGCTAAACGCACCTTACGAGGGCACTGCGATTGCGGTGCGCTCCGGATCCATTGCACTCTTATGGAAGTTGATGAAGACTATATGCAATGCACAGCGCGAGAAAGGGACAGTTAAACCGGTGTGGCATAGTTGCAATAAATAATTTCAAAAAGCATCAATAGCTCATTACTCTCCTGCAGAAGCTGATATGTGCCGCGGGTTCGAAAACCAGTCACGGCCATGTTTGCTTTATTCCTGAGTGTCTGGATGGCTTCAGAGACTCGGACAACGGGTTTTTTTCCTCAAGATTGTAGGCATTAGTGCTTGCGCACTAAAAAAATATAGACCACTCGAACCACGAAAGAGTAACCCAGCTATCACGACTCAGTTGTATACTTCTTTATTTAGCCACTCGCTTTTCCACCACGGCTATGACAATACAGGAGAGAATGGAGAGGGGGATGCGCCGTGGTACCCTGGCCTCCTTCCCTGCTTCGTCCGTTTCTGGGAAAACAATGACGTCAGGCGTGCCTTACGACTTTCAGTGGCGGAATTCACGCGAGGGACTGACCACGCTGGTCGCCGCGGGAGAGTAGGAATTTTTTAGAAATGAATTGTGGGTTATCGACTCGCTTCTGAGGACTAGTGGGCGGCATGCACGCTCAATGACATTTACTATACGTAATGCACCATTTGGCAGCCACTTTCAAAATCATGTTTCATAGACCATGTAAGTGCGTTTAGCTCTCATTTTCGGAAAACTCGAGCCAACATCATTTGCGAATGGTCACAAGGAGACCAGGACGCGGAAGCTCAAGCGAACTTTGCGGACCTTCCCCCGAACGGCTATCAGCGCGCAGAGGTTTTTACCACTACCGCTTCTGGCGCTGGCTTCTGAGGTTGCCAGCGGCAGCGCTGCAACACTGAGCGCTACAGCGATTGGTTCCATCTTATTGCGGTTTTACTCGCACGCAATCCGACGTAGGGCGTCCATAAAAGAAAAAAAACATGAGAGGACAATTAAGCTTAGCCTTAAGGGTATGACGCGATGGCATAGTGAGTTAAACTTTGCTTTCTGAGCAGTCGGACACTTTTGAACGACTACGTCGACGGCTTTTCGACCGAACGAGCTGTATACGCTATCACGTAAAATAGAAGGGTGTAAAGGAGGTGGTCCAGTAAGCTCTCTCGCTCCCGACTATTCTATGAGGTGGGCCACAGCACTGCATTGTGGTGTGGCATCAGGCAAGATCCATTGGAAGAATGTGGTCAATACCACTTGTAAGCCGTCTTAGACAGTGCTGCGCCAGATACTCAAGATTATTTTATGCTTACATCGCTATCGACGACGAGAGAGGCTGTTAACTTCCCACCAAGCGTGCCGATCAATACTTATAGAAAATTGGCTGAAAATTGAAAATTGGTTGTGAAGAAAGCAATTTTCGGCTTAAATGGTACACCCATTCTCCACGAAAGCCAAGCTCGGAACAAGGCTCAATTTTTTACAAGGCATGTACAAAGTACCATACAAAGTGTCCAAATGGTTGGAAACTGTGATTTAGAGATAATGGGTGCTGTCACAACAAAATCGAATTTATTGAAGGATCAACCGCTTTTCAGATGCACATCGCTACAAATTCATACCATGAGTATATAATACTGAAATCCCGGACCGCGCGCTACCAAGTGAACTGTTTTGAGTAATATTTTTGAGCTAGTTAAATAGCATTAAAGTAGGTAGCGCTGTAATCCGCGCTGTGACTACAGACACACACTCCCCTCACCCTGACCCTAGCCCACTATCACCCTTCCTTCCCCACTCCTGCCTGCACCTTGTGCCCAGAACCATTCGCCTCTTCCCTCCACATCCTCTGCCCGGCGGACCCTCACCCGCGCGGCCTAGAGGACCTCAAGACCTGGGAGACCCTGCTGCGCTCGGAGGACCCGGCCGTGCTGACAATCGCCACCGGCTGCCAGTGTTATGGACCTTAGGGACATAAACACTTGAGTGCTGTGGGGTCGTGCGGAGACCCAAGGGCGTGCCCCGACTTCCTCTCCAGCAATAAAGTTTTTCTCTCTCTCTGGACAACTCCCAATGCAAGAATTCATGCATGCTGATCCGTGTTTCGTTGCTACAAAAACAAATTTTATTTACACGTTTGCCCGCCGCGGTGGCTCAGTGGTTAGGGCGCTTGACTACTGATCCGGAGTTCCCGGGTTCGAACCCGACCGCGGCGGCGGCGTTTTTATGGAGGAAAAACGCTAAGGCCCCTGTGTGCTGTGCGATGTCAGTGCACGTTAAAGATCCCCAGGTGGTCGAAATTATTCCGGAGCCCTCCACTACGGCACCTCCTCTTCGTTTCTTCTTTCACTCCCTTCCTTGTCCCTTACCTTACGGCGCGGTTCAGGTGTCCAACGATATATGAGACAGATACTGCGCCATTTCCTTTCCCCAAAAAACCAATTATTATTATTATTTACGCGTTTTGTGTAGTCGCCCAGAATAGCGAGTAACGGCATGTGATAACTGAGGTACGACACGCAACTCATGTTCAATGTGGTCTCATGTCGTCAAAGATGTCGCCTGGTGCTTCCTTCGGCGATAGAGGTGTCAGTCACCTTCAAAGGTTAAAGATATATCTCATGTCACTTGCAAAGGCGATCGCGTTCTTGGCGAGTGGCGGCGCCATTTGCAGAAGGTTCTGCAGATGATGCCATTGTGTGCTACCCGTGGTACACGGGAAAATTTAATGCCATTAAGTGCTTACTGCCTTAAGTTTTAATGGCATTCAAGTGGTGCTATACTCATAAATTTATCATTAGCTTTACAGCCATTCGCGACCTACTGAGTTTGCCACGAGTCATTCGCCCGGCCAATGCGTACTCTCGTCCCAATTCCACACTCAGAAAAGCGTGTAACTTCGTTACTAACAAGTTCCTAGCTGGTAGTAAATAGTTCACAATAGTTCAGTCAGACGAGTCATCTCTACGGCATTTTTGATGCGAAAGGCGCCATTTTTATCAGCACTTCTGACAGATATTCTCGGCACGTGTGCTGACACGCGAGTTTATGGCTGCTTTTTCGATTGGTCAAGCAAGAGCAGCAGTTTCTGCAAAGTAATTTTTATATTAGTAGGAATTGTTTTGTATTAAAATAATAATAAAAAGGAAGGAAAAGATTTTTGCTATCCCTAGCTGGCTTCTGCCATCGATACTGGAGCACCTGAGCTGGGGCAGCGGAAATAGAGAATAGCAGGCAGAATGGAGAAATGAAAGAGATGAGGGGACAGGAAGAGAGGATAGGGGGAGAGGTAATATACTCAAGCTATTTACACAAAAAGAAAAGTGTCCAAGCAATTTTCATAATACATTTACAACATTCCCGCTACAGTGTGCTCATTAGCACTGTTTTTATTCAGATGAAGTTTTTGACTGCCTTGCAATCGCTATCGTCATTGTGACTTCCATGTAAAGATGTTAAAAGTGGACGTTTACACCAGCTCTGGAAATAATGGCATTAACGAAATTAAGGCCTTAACGACTTATATTTCTTGTGCGCGTGTGGCACGGGTATAAGGCCATAGCAGCACATTTAGCGATTGAAATTTTCAAAATTCGAGTCAAACTGAATGCTCGATCCATCTCAAGCGCCAGATGATGCAGACTTTCGAGCCGCCAGTGCGCATGCGCCAATTGCTGCCGACGAGCAAGTGTGCGCCCACCTCGTGGGCACGTGGCGCTATCTGGCGCCCTCATGGCGATTCGTGCATGCATGCCCACGTCCGCGTACCTCTTAACAATGCAGCGACAAACGTACCACGCACCGCTGGGGCGCTCGCGCTGGAAGCTCTTCCAGACTGCCGCTGCCTGGTGTTACAACAATGCCCTCTCAGATGGAATGTGTATGCAACGTTTTATTGTCGGTGATAATTTAAAAACCTGCGTACTTGGTCCCGCGCAAACCGGCGGTATCGTTAACTTTTAGAAGGAAACTTTCTGAATTTTTGAACCTTGTTCCAACAGCATGTATGCAAGTCCTAAAGAAGGGCTTTAGGTTGACGGAAATAATTTATGGACAAAGACAGGCGCAAGTTTAGCGGGTTGAAAGCATCACTTCGATTTTTAATGGCGGGTTTCTCTCAAACCTGAGAGCAATGGGCGCCCGTGCTTCCTGGAGCAGTGGTTCGACAGCATGCGGCCCGTCGGAAACTCCAGCGGGCAGAAGTCGCACGGAAGCAGTGGTGCTCCGGAGTGCGTTTTAAGGTGGTACTCCAGCCCGCGCTTGAATTTAAACTTGGCTTGGCAGCGGTAACATTGAAATGGGTCCTTTTCTTTGACTACCTTGGCCCGGGAAAACGTCCCCCCTACGCTTCCCAAGCGCTTGAATGTCGAGCGCCGTTGGCGGCGGTGGCGGTGCGGCAACTGCTCCTCCTTTTCTTCTTCTGCTTCTACTTCTTCTTCTTCTTCTTCTTCTACCTTCTCGGCGTCGACTCCGCTCTTTGCACCTGCGGTTTCTGTCAGACATGCATAATGGTTGGAATGCGTGCAAAACTTCAACCCTTTCGAACTTAAGTAAAAAGAACGCCAAATAAACAATGAAATAACATGACGTTTCGGAACCCACTCCTTTCCCTCATCAGTTGTGACTGCGGGCGAGTTTCAGCTGGCCTTTTGGTGCTATAGCACTCCAATAGCAAAAGTGAAAAACCAGAGGTATGTGTGGAGCTTCAACATTTGCCCTTTGGCGGAGCGGCTGCGGCGATGGCCTGCCCAGCTGGTCCGTCAAGGCGCAGAACTGTCATTCCCCCGATCTTGCATGCGGTTGCGTTTAAGGTGTTGCTGCCTCATATGCTTCCGCACCTGCTAGTCGGTTCAACGAAGATAAAATCCTACCATTTTTTCTCTGACCCCATTTCTCGGGGGCTCAGATTTTGCATCTACTTAATTGACAGGGCTTTAAGCGCCCATCTTTTCCCAAGAGGAAGACACAGTTTCGCGGCTTTTCTCCTTTTAACTTACGCTGCTCTCGAAATGCTGCTGTGATTACTTCCTGTTTCTAAACATCATAAATGACCTTGAAGGGTTAAAAATAAAGCGGTGGATGGCATGTCAGCAATTTTCGGATTCTTGAAGATGACTATGTGTTGCAGGGTTAAACAAAACTGCAGATGCGGTGTGCAAAGGGTGTGGAATGTCGGGCTAAATATGTTCAATAAAGAAAAGTTTCATTAATTTCCGTCTTGGTATGGTCGATAACTTTTCATCACCCTCTCGCAATTACAATCTCATTGCTTGCTTCCTAAAGCAAGTTGCAGGCTACACTATACTACTCGCAGCAACCACGCTAGTGCAGCGATGTGGTCGGCTAACCTTGCTTCTTTGAGCCGTCCGGCAGAGCTTCCTCCTTCGTGGACTTCGACTGGTCCCTCAGGTCTCGCACGAACTCTTCTATCAAGAGTTCGTAACTTCCTGTATCGTCCAGCTGGTCTGCTTCAGAACATGCTCTATTCCCAGAGGCAGCGGCGGCCTCATGAGATCCAGGAGGGGACATCTGCGCATGGAAACGTAAGAGGATAGGCTCACGATGAGTGCAGGTAATGACACCAAGGATCAAGGTAGAGAACAGTTTCCACCAGCGCCTCTCCTGTCATGCCTGTGTATGTGCTCGTCTCAAATAAATTGCGCTGTATTACTTCTCTAGAAGCAATGCATCACTAACTAGCCCAGCAACGTGTTTTATTGAAGAATAAAATTTCCATAACAGGTTATTTTATATAAAGAGTAGCAGAGATGGTGATGTCGATTTCGATGATTTCGCTTTGGCAGCTTGGCCAAAGAGACAGAGATAACCTTATTGGCCTGCACGAAGTGCGACCAGCGACCGACTTTTCTATGCGCTTCACCGGAAAAAAATTAATGTGTATTAGCTCAGCGATATACAAAGCGAAAGATGTGTCGGCGTTCACTCAGTTTATTGACGTTCGCGTTGACAATGTTCTAGACGGCGATGTCTTTGAGCAAAGGAATGGCGCATAACTGGCCCCCTGGATATGCTAACGCCTCATTCGTGCTTTGATACATGTGGCGGTGGTGAAGAGATGTGGCCTGAATGCATTAGCGCTAACACCGTTGTGGCTGACATGCGGCTCTGCAGCAATAGCTAGGCTGCAGCGTTCATTTGGTGATTAATCTCTCGCGATCAACCATGAAACGCATGCCACCTTCCAGGGTGGCAGGGAGCTAGGGCGCACTGCCTATCTAGTGTGTGGAACACAATCAAAGCAGGTTTTTGCGGTTGGACACGAAAGCCACGTACATGAAAGCGGGATTGAGGTGTCCACTGATCCACGGAGCCGATTGTGCGCCTTTCTTTTCGTGAAAATGAACAGCCTTTGCAAAATTGTCAACGGAAATGAATTCTATGCACGCCATGGGCTCACTTGTTTCCTTTCGTTTTTGAGGAAATGAAATGGCACAGTAACCGTCTCGCATATCTCGGTGGACACCCGAACCGTGCCGTAAAGGAAGGGATAAACGAGGGAGGGAAAGAAGAAAATGAAAACTGAAAGTTGAATTTTGAGGAAATGTGCGGCGCTGTGCAGTGGCGGAACACCTATGGCTCGGTGTGACTAGGGAGCGAGAGAGAGAGAGTGAGATAAGGCGATGGAGTTGGCGGCGGCCAACTGCTCCGTGCGTGACGTCATTTGTGCTCCGCCATGCGCCGGCTCGCGCGAAGCGCGGTATTGACTTGCGTAGTGAAGCTTTTCGCTTCAAAATTCAACACTTCAGCTTCGCCGTAGTGGAGGGCTTCGAAATTATTCCGGAGCCCTCCACTACGGCACCTATTCTTCCTTTCTTCTTTCACTCCCTCCTTTATCCCTTCCCTTACGGCGCGGTTCATGTGTCCAAAGATATATGAGACAGATACTGCGCCATTTCCTTCCCCCAGAAACCAATTATTATTCAGCTTCGCATTTAAGAGTGGAACCGACAGCGTTTTGCAGCGGTGCCAGGTAGTCCACGGAATGCCATCGCCCGTCCAGAGCGATGATTTTCCCTTTGCACTCATCGCGGAATCTCTAGGCAGCCTCTCAAAACAGCCCATCCGCCACCCGAAGAGATCACGAACTCTGTTCGATAAATCGGCTGGCCGTCGTGCGTCTCCGTTGTGATTTTAGAGGAAATGAAAGGTGCAGTAACTGTCTCACATATCGGTGAAGGAAGTTTGGAGTGAAAGAGGAAAGACAGAAACAGAGGGCGTAATGGAGGTCTTGTGTCACCGTTGACCTCAGCACAAGGTATTCGCATTTACTTCATCATCATCATCATCATCATCATTCATTTGCCCTTAAAGGCCCTTGCTTAGTGCAATAGGTTAGGGGGGGAGAGCAGGTGTTGCGTAAACAGTGGTCAGTAACATCAACAAGAAATAAAAGATGCAGCGTTCATATTCAATATTAGCTTTATCAACATTATCAAAAGCATCAACATTAATTAAGATACAGTGGGTCAAGAACAACTTGAAGAAAGATAAACACACATACACACACTCAAAAACACGCCAAAATAACTCTGCCCTTGAAATGTGGTTTCACTCTACAAAATAGGTGGCGCTGCTTCACCACAGCTTATGGCAGTCCATTGAAATGCTTTATAGAGCAGAACGCGATTGTTATCGGGTCGCGTTTCAAAATTCACATACTCATAATCACTCTTGTACGCATCAGTGCACAAAGGCACTTCACGGAGTCAAGGACTGGATTCCCCCCCCCCCCCCCCCCGTCTCTGCAATAATAGTAATGATTGGTTTTGGAGGAAAGGAAATGGCTCAATATCTGTCTCATATATATTTGGACCCCTGAACCGCGCCGTAAGGGAAGGGATAAAGGAGGGAGTGAAAGAAGAAAGGGAGAGAGAGGTGCCGTAGTGAAGGGCTCCGGAATAATTTCGACCACCTGGAGATCTTAAACGTGCACTGACATCGCACAGCACATGAGCGCCTTAGCGTTTTGCCTCCATAAAAACGCAGCCGCGGCGGTCGGGTGCGGACCAGGGAACTTTGGATCATTAGCCGAGCGCCCTAACCCCTTAGACACCGCGGGGGTATCTCTGCAAAATTTTTTATTTGGAGGTTCTCGCGTTAAAACGCCACCAACTCCGACACCAGCATACCTGCGACACGAGCTCCTTAACGCTGCCCCGTTAAAACGTATACGGTATACTGGAAGATGGAGACACTGGGCTGAGGTGTACACTGAGAAGTGAGAATGTTGCTCCGCCATTTCTTTTCCCAAAAACAATTCAGTCGCAACAACAACATTGCATGTCGCTTGTGGTCAGCAGCTGGAAGCCGTGACCTTATGTAAAAAAAAAAAAAATTACGGTGGGTTACACATGAAAGGGAGTTTGAGAACGGAGGACAAACTGCAAATACGCGACCTAATTTTTCATGCAAATCAACCCAGCGTGGAGAATATTACGGGCGTAGTAGAGGAGTTCTTTAACAGTAATTGTAAGACAAAACCCAACATGTTAGCCTTCTAGAGTAGCGGCCAGAGGGTCATGGAGCAACGAGCTGTTCTGGCAGAGCTCACGAACCACCATGCATGCTGACTCCTCTTTCGCCGTCGTGTCACTGCGTCGTGGCGCACGCCTGGGTTCTCCGCACCTATTTATTCGGTTAAAGCCCGGCGCGGGAAGAAGCCCAACCGTTGACCTATCAGCTCCTTGCATTCCGCACTCGCACCATACAACTATAGTGTGTCGCGATGCCGCCATGCTTCGAGACACGCAACGGTGTGCTGTTGACACTGCCGAGCGCAACGCCACCGTGCAGCGTCGCGCCTCCTCACCTCCACCCACCCCACCCCCGTTTCAACTTAAACGAAGCATAGAGGCTACAGCCTGAACTTGCAGAGCCAACAATGCCGACTCGTAGTCGATTAAACTCTTCAGCGCGGCGCGAGCGTTTTATCGGCCAGCAATTATTGCCGTTGGTTAAAGATCTGAGACCATGTCGGCCATGAAAGTGCCGCTGGCCCGGTTACCGTCGTGTCAGGTTGATAACCGCAAACCACCGCGGACCATTCCGGGCCTTCCGCGGCTGCCGCGTTTCAATTCAAGCGAAACGCAAAGGCATTCGTGTGCTGTGCAGAGTGCGCGTTAAAGATCAACAGGTAGTTGAAATTATTTCGGAGCTGCCCTCCGCTACCACACTTTCTCTCGTTCATCTTTCACTCCCACTATCCTCCTTTCCAATCAACGCTCAGTTGAGGTGTCCACCAAGAAGTTACAGTTACTGGTCTTTCGCTTCCACAAAACCAACTACGAGGTCTTTGCGCTGATTGCCAGCCGTTACTAGAGGTAAGTTCCGAGGGAGATGTCTCCTCCCCCTACTACAATGGGTTCCATGCCGCCGTCGAGGCGCCGACGGTCCGAAGCGAAGCTGCGTCTCTAGCGGCGTTCGGTATCGGCGGCTGCTGCGTCGCTAGGCTTAGCCTCAGCGCAGCGGGGTGATGAAAAGATATGGACTTGCCTCTTAATGTGTTGGGCCAAATCGGGAAAGGTTGGTATCAGCAGGTTCTTGACGAGAAGCGGAGGATGATGACACTAGTTTCAGACGGCTGGGATGAGTAAATCCGGTCGCAAAGGACAAAGTATGCTGAGCGCATGTGAAGCGCGTCCGTTCACCCGGCCTCCGAACGCCGTTTCATTCGACGTAGGGAAGGGTAACGGCGGCAGCTCGCCGACGTTGTGGCGTGAGGAAAAAAAAGTATATCTTTTGACATTATATGGAACCCCCTGCGACAAACGGTTTGGCCGTTATGGCCGTCTGAAGGCCCTCGGAATGCACGGTTTGGGGGCCGAAAGTTTTTCCTTGCGAATCCCACAAAAAATTGGGCTTCCTCTCAATTAGTAATTTATCCCCAGGAATCTACCAAGTCATTTGACGCCACTGCGAATAGTCTGCGACAAACGGGTAGCTCTCAAATTTTACGCAAATGGTGTGGCCCTGGGGGCGGGTGGTCCCATGCACTTCGATGGACGCTATACTGGCATATACCTGTACAGCAGATCGAAAGTATAGGTATCAATTGATGCGCTACGCGCCCACTTTAGAGGTAAGTGTTCTGGTCAATTTGACCTGCATTGCAGACTGACGCGTCCTTGACAAAAGTAGTAAGAGCTCAAGCTCTAAAACACGCAAGCGTTGCAACCACGGAGCAGCTCAATTCGATTTGAGGTCAAGTTCAAAATCCGAAGAGTTCGATCCGCGGGCACCTACAGATTCCCCACTGAGACTTTGGGTCGCAACGACACAGACCATGTACTCGACGCCCCACGGACGATCAGTCATAAGGCGGGCCACTATCTTGGCCATGGTGACGGACTCCATGCGGGAGCTTGTCACGAGAGACGCTAGCCGATTCCATTAAACTTAAGTAGGCTTTTCATCCACCTAGCTTTTCGAAGCTTCTTTAACACTCGAAGCCTATGCTCTACTGCGGCGACGTATCAGTGATGAAAAAGCAAGCACTGCTAGATATATTCAGCTTCACAGTGGCGTCGGCAGGATGATTAAACAACGGGCGTTGGTTGCGTGCGCGCGATTGACGAAGGAACGCTGTCTGGGCTAAAGAAGCGCCTGCAGCACATCTTCGGCGTTTCCATGTTTATGACGGGGCCGCTAAATGTGATGGGTAGGGACATGTTTTGTTACCACGAGAAATTCCGTTCGACCAGGCACAAACACTTTGCTCGGCGACACAGTTTTGGGCCCAATAAAAATGTACTATGAACACTATGCACTCAGGTTCGAACGAACGCGGGGAGCCATCGCACTCATGGTGGCACTAGGCCTAGCTACTGCAATGATCTGCAGGGTTCAAAGCTCGCAACTGTGCCCCATAACGTAAAAAATACAGAAACTCAATCGCGTAAAAGTATTGCACGCATATTACAGTGCATAAATACCTGCTTTGAAGACACAGAAGGGATGGCCTCCGAAGTCTCCATCGTAGAAATTTCTCGATAACTGCCTCCGTAGCGGCGTGCCTTTGCTCTCGAACTCAGCGTCCGAAGTGGCCTTTGGCGTCGTTGCCTGTCGCTGCTGTTCGGCTCGAGAGAGAGGGGAATAGAGGAGGAGGAGGTTAGGATGAACGGAGGAGAGGAAAGATGTAGTAACGGTGTGTTCGTGTTGTCTGCGGTGGCCACGTTGATTTCGCAATGCTCGAAAGTCGAAAAATAGAGTGTATATGTTTGTTGGCGATCGCTATTTCGGCGAACGGTTTGTTCCCGGCGTCTGTGCGTGTCAACGAGCGCCGCGCTGGTTTTAACGCGACGGCGCTAAGGAGCTCGTGTCGCAGAAAAGCCGGTGTCGTCGGCGTCGGCGTCTTTCGCCGTGAGCGAAAAATGGGGCATCTGGGTGGACACCTTAATCGCGCCGTAGGGGAAGGGATTTTAACGCGACTGAGTTAAGCATTGATTGATGGATAGACGCTCGTACTTGATAGACACTCGTACTGAGCCACACCATGTGCTTTAATCATTTCCGTTGTCGTATTGTGTATCCCTAGCTGTAGATGTCTCTCAGTGAGTGTACGCTTGGGGAGACGAAGGCAGGATTTGTAGGTTTGCCTGATGAGGCCCTCTACTTTGTCCTTTACTGATTGATGAAGATGTCAGTAAGGTATAGAGTAGACGATACGACTCAGGACGAAGGCTTGAACCAACCTCCTGTGGTCCGACTCCTTCATACCGTTATGCTTGTTCGCAATACGCCTGATTAATCTGTTTTTCTGGCTGACGCAGCCAATGAGTTTGTTTAGAGTGACGGTATTCCTACCGTTGTTTTGATTGTGCATGCCTAGAACACGGAGGGTAGCTACCTCGGGAACCGTGACCCTGTCTACATGCACTAAAAAGGGTGGGGGAGTGCTTTTGGGCAAAGGGCGACCCCTGATCAACAAGAGCTCCGATTTCTTAGCGGAACATGAGAGACCAACGCTGCCGGCATTGCGGACGACGGTGTCAGCCGCCGCCTGCAACGCCTCCTCCATTTCTTCATCCCTACCCGTCGTCACCTACAGAGTGACATCGTCGGTACAGAGAAACTGTGGGAGGTTGGGGATGGCCGAGAGAGCTCTAGCCATCGGGATTAGAGTGATGTTGAAGTACCGACCCTTGCGGCGTTCCTCTACTACCTAGGTGGAAGGTTTCAGATTGCAGAGACCCAATCTGTCTGTCTGTCTGTTGTTGACAGGAAGATAGAAAAGGAAAGTTCACAGGCCTGCTCACTGGCTCAAGACGAGCCACAATCGCTAACACGTGCAGATAGTAGAAGAGTTGAATGATGGGATAGAAAGACAGGATAGTAAAGACGCGCTAAAGACAAGGCCGATCCCGGAGGTAGTGCAATACCAGGCCAACCGGTGGCGGCAGTGAAGCATCCTTCAAACTCTCCGCCACATTTCCAAAAATAAGTCCAATTTGACCCGTAAGAGATTCTCTACGGGGGCCGGACATGCCAGCGTACCTTGTCTGTATCTCCGCCGTCCTGTCAGACAGGAAGGATTTGATACAGCTATGGACTCGCTCACCTACATTTCGTCCGGAGAGAGAGGTTAGTATTGCCTCGTGGTCGACATTGTCGATTGCCTTGGTGAGATCTAGAGCCAGGATGTCCCTAGTTCTGTCCTTATGGATTGGGCTAAGCACTAATTCTGAAATTTTCCGGCCATTTGACCTTCGACCTTTCGATTTGCCGGTAGAGGACGGTAGAATAGGCCGCAGCGTTCATTGCATGACCAACCTCTCGCGATCAACCATTAACTGCCACGTGCCAAGGTGGAAGGGTGGGCGCACTGCCTATCCAGTGTGCGGAACGCACTCAACGTTACAGACGCCAGCCGCGTCTACTTGGCCGATTATGAAAATTATAATAATAATAATAATTGGTTTTTGGGGAAAGGAAATGACGCAGTATCTGTCTCATATATCGTTGGACAGCTATCCGCGCCGTAAGGGAAGTTAGAAAGGAGGGTGTGAAAGAAGAAAGGAAGAGAGAGGTGCCGTAGTGGAGGGCTCCGGAATAATTTCGACCACCTGGGGATCTTTAACGTGCACTGACATCGCACAGCACACGGGCGGCTTAGCGTTTTTTCTCCATAAAAACCACTGAGCCACCGCGGCGGGTCATTATTAAAATTGGTTTTTGGGGAATGGAAACTGCGCAATATCTGCCTCATTTATCGTTCGACACCTGAACTGTGTCGTAAAGGAAGGGATAAAGAGGGGAGTTAAAGAAGAAAGGAAGAAAAGGGGTGCCGTAGTGGAGGGCTCTGGAATAATTTCGACCACCTGGAGATCTTTAACCTGCACTGACATCGTACAGCGCACGGGCGCCTTAGAGTCCTGCCTCCATCGAAACGCCGCCGCCGCGGTCGGGTTCGAACCCGGGAACTCCGGATCAGTAGCCGAGCATCTAAACCACTGTGCCACCGCGGCGATGCCCGATTCACCGCAGCTTTCGCTCTCTAACCAGGCTCAGCAGTAGTTAAACCGCAGCTAATTGTTGTTTGGTTGTGCTGTGGTTTAAGGTTAGGCTCATAAAGACGAATGCTTGTTTTGCATTGTTTAGCATCGTTTATTTTTTTTATTCGTGATGGTGTAGTCTTAGAGGCGCGGCATTGCATGCAGAGTGCATAAAAGTGGGTTCTGCATAGAACGCAGGTGCTTTGATGCGCTCAACGGAACGCTGGTAGTCTTTCATGCAACCCGCCGCGGTGGCTCAGTGGTTAGAGCACTCGGCTACTGAGTCGAAGTACCTGGGTGCGAAACCGTCCGCGGCGGCCGCGTTTATTCCTTTCGTCTTTCACTCCCACCTTCCTCCCTTCCCTTACTGCGCCTTACGGGTGTGGACAGAGATATGTGAGACAGTTACTGCGCCATTCCCTTTCCTAAGAAAAACAATTTCAATTTTCAACGCCCTCCGTGGAGAAGAGCTGCGGCATGCGTGCGCTCCGTCGGCGTTGCCGCGTTGCGGAGAGGAGGAAAGGAGGCATCCAGGTACCTTGTTTGGAGTTTGTGTCATAATAAAAAAAATTGGAAGACGCTTAAGCTTCTCCTTTAAGAGTGGAGCGCGACAGCGTGTTGCAGCGCTGCCAGGGAGTCCACGGAACGCCATCGCCCGTTCGGCACAACGCCTTGCCCGTTAGACAAATCGCTCTGCTACGTACGGGGAAACGGACGCGCGGAGCGGCAAACCACACAGAAGCGGTGTCTGAGTACGTGGAGGTAATAGCGTCAAAGGTCCCCGTGCTGCGAAGTGTTGAGTCTGCTCGGTTGACGTACCCTCGAGCTAACTCGTCTGCTGCCACGTTGCCCCTCATCCCCTCATGTCCCGGAACCCATACTATACTATGTTTAGTGTTTATTGTCTTCTCGCCGTGTGTAGAATGTGACTGGCGATGCTGTCGATCCTGCCTCTTGTGTAGTTTCTGCGTGCTTCTGCGAGTCCGTCACTATAGTGAGATTTTGTCCTGTTGCGTTGGCGTGCGATATTGCCAGAGCAATGGCGGCTTCTTCAGCTGCCTCTATGCCTGGGTTTTTTATCGTTGCGCTGATTATATCTTTACCTCCTTCGTCTGTTACAACGGCCATCGTTTTGCGTTGGTATCGGTACTTTGCCGCGTCCGTGTAGACTGCGCTGGGATTGTCGCTGAATTCTCTCCTGAGTGCTCGGACTCTGGCTTGTAGTCTTTCATGGTGTATATTGGGGTCCATGTGTCTGGCTATGGGTCTTACCCGGATGTTGTTTCTCTCTTCAATATTAATCTGTACCTTGTCTTTTTGTGTGCCCAAGGGTAGCCCCAATTACTGCATTAGGTCTCTTCCTGTTCTTCCGGTTGGTGTTGACATTGGAAGTTTGAGCGTCGTTTTGTACGCTTTGCGTAGTATGGCGTCGATTTTTAGAGTCTCTTGCTTGTTCGTGGTAGGGGAGACTGTACATTACCCTGCTCTTGACGAGACTGTTTATTTGTGTTAGGGTGTCCTGTTCTCTCATCCCCTTTTTTTACTACTGACTCTTCGCAGGATTCTCGCGACTTGCTCTGTTGCATTGCTCTGCTGAGGGGCAATGGTTTTTCTACATTGTCCTGTGTTTTGCAGCCACATTCCAAGCACTCTGACTTCCGTTTTCTCAGTTATTGTCTCGTTTCTGAGTTTCAGGGTAATTTGGGAGCCGTATTTTCGTACATCTTTTTTTATTCTTACGTATTCTGACTTTTCTGCTGAGCAAGATAGTCATCTGGCCCTGGCGTATTGTTTGTTCAGTATGGTCGATCGATTTTTATAGCTGCTGTTCTTTTGCTGCTAGGGAGCCTGTGGTTGTCCATATTATGTCATCTGCATACATTGCGTAGCTGATGTTTTCTATTTCGTCGAGTGCTTTCGTGAGTCCTAGGGACAATTACTGTGCCATTTCCTTTCCACAAAAACAAATTTTCAACCATCTGATAGGGTAAAGATTCTGACAGTGTCAAGCGCTGAACTATAGCCTCCTTTATTTTTTTATAGGAGGCTATGGCTGAACGCACAGAACGTTCGTAATGCGTCTCCAATGTCTCCATGCCTTGCCGTGTGCTCATTGCCTCCGGACGGGAGTCTTCAAAGGAATGCACTCTGGTCGCCCCACTGCTGCATAAACTCGAGTCACGTGAAAATCTTCCTGCTGCCGATTCAGCATCGATAAAACTGGGACACACAGAAACTGGCTTCAAGGCGCTGGTTGGGCGAATAGACGAGATACAACTGGTGAGAAGCCAAGCCTCTCTTTTTCAAAGTAAATCATATTGTTCAGTTCTCAAAAACTCTTTCGAATTTCCTGTACTTGCGTCTGGAATATGTGCTGATCCATTGGTCTGTTTCAGCGAGGGCATTTCAAAGCACATGCGCATCGCACCCGCTCTAGCGGGTGCGATGCGAAATGCCTTAGACAGCTAAGGCATTTCGTGACTCAGTGGCACTTTCACGGCGCAGCGATACTGCTCCAGGTGGCAGCAGGTTTGTACATGCGCGTCAAGAAACAGGTCTATAATGCTGACGGTAATAGATGCGCTCAGACTGAAGGGCAGGAACTAACCCGCCGCATTGGCTCTGGTTAGGGCGCTCGGCTACGCAGTTGCTGGGTTCGAACCCGACTGCGGTGGCTGCGTTTCGATGGCGGCGAAACGCATAGGCGCCCGTGTGCTGTGCGATGTCAGTGCACCTTAAAGATCCACAGGTGGTCGAAATTATTCCGGAGCCCTCCATTACGGCACCTCTTTCTTCCTTTCTTCTTTCACTCCCTCCTTTAGCCCTTCCCTTACGGCGCGGTTCAGGTGTCCGCCAATATGTGAGAGAGAGACTGTGCCATTTCGTTTCTCCAAAATCCGATTCTCAAATTTTTCAATGTACCCTCCGCGGTGGCTCAGTGGTTAGGGCGCTCGGCTACTGATCCGTAGTTCCCGGGTTCGAACCTGACTGCGGCGGCTGCGCTTTCATGGAGGAAAAACGCTAAGGCGCCCGTGTGCTGTGCGATGTCAGTGCACGGTAAAGATCCCCAGGTGGTCGAAATTATCCCGGAGCCCTCCACTACGGCACTTCTTTCTTTCTTTCTTTCTTTCTTTCTTTCTTTCTTTCTTTCTTTCTTTCTTTCTTTCTTTCTTTCTTTCTTTCTTTCTTTCTTTCTTTCTTTCTTTCTTTCTTCTTCCACTCTCTCCTTTATCCCTTCCCTTACGGCACGGTTCAGGAGTCCAATGATATATGAGACAGATACTGCGCCATTTCCTTTCCCCAAAAAACCAATTATTATCATTAATTTTTTCAATGCAGGAACTACGTGTCTACATTGCAGCTCTATGCAGTATATGGCTCTTGATGGCCACGCGGCGCTCTTCGCTGCGATCGGGTGACCATGCAGTGCCACGCAGCGCTTGACTTGCACCGCGTGCAACCTCCGTTTCCATCGTGTGGGACGGGCGGTACTGTAGGACTCCGCCAGGCGGTCCAAACACCTCTGGGACGCTCTGCGCGAGTCGGTGGATGGGGGTTTTAAAGAGGAAAAAAGGGAAGGTGCGGTGAGGCTTCTACAGAAGGTGGACCCGGACCACATCGGGAAGAAAGTGATTAAGGTGAGAAACGGTTGGGTTTGGTTTTTAAGGGTTTTAACGTCTCGAAGCGACTCAGGCTATGAGTGGCGCTCTAGTGGAGGGTTGGTTGGTTGGCCTCAGATGAAGATGGCACATGCCCACTACGGGGCAGTGGCCAAGACACAGGTGGTGAATTGCTGAAGACAAGGGAGTTTAGAAGGGGAAAATGATAGTAAAAGGATATAGGCTGACAGACGTTGATGAGGGAAAGAAGACAGCTCAGGCAGCGTGGTGCGCGAATGGACTGGAACGCTACATTGGCAGCCAGGATTAGAGGCAGTTAGACGCGGCTTGTGTGCCTTCCTTTATAATTGGTCTTGCCGAAATCCGGAAGGTTAGTGGGAACACCACCATCGTACCAACCCACTAGTGAAGAGGAACAGCTTGCTGAGTCCCGATGGACGGCATAAAAGGTAAGTGCACCGCCCAGCGTGTTTTGCACCCCCGGGGGGTGTGCCGAGGGTATCGACGAGAAAGCTTAATTTGGGGAGCCTTCATTTGAAGAGCCACTTCGACATCAAACATGAAATCGAGGCCATCGAAATTCAATTTATGTGCAACGCACTGGCTGCGTCCCTTGTGCGGATTTGTTCATTAATGAGTTGGTTGCCGATAAGAAGTTTCTTGCTGATTAGGTTTTGCCAGGCTTGCACGGCAGCAATGAAATTGGCTTGCTTCTCGGAGCGGCCCAAATTTAGAACTTCCTTTCTAACGAAGTCTGCTTCCACGGCCAGGCGAACAGTCTCGAAGCTATCAATACGAAGCTTGGTTGGACTTTGGAAGGTCCTGTCCCGCATGAAGGAAGCATTTTCTCTCAAGTGGCAACACTGCGTGTTTCGAACGAGCTGCGTCGATTCTGATTTCTTGGACACACTGCACCCGCCGCGGTGGCTCAGTGGTTAGGGCGCTCGACTTCTGATCCGGAGTTCCCGGGTTCGAACCCGACGGCGGCGGCTGCGTTCTTACGGAGGAAAAACGCTAAGGCGCCCGTGTGCTGCGCGATGTCAGTGCACGTTAAAGATCCCCAGGTGGTCGAAATTATTCCGGAGCCCTCCACTACGGCACCTCTTCTTCCTTTCTTCTTTCACTCCCTCCTTTATCCCTTCCCTCACGGCACAGTTCAGGTGTCCAACGATATATGAGACAGATACTGCGCCATTTCCTTTCCCCCAAAACCAATTATTATTATTATTGGAGAAACTGCAGCGTTTTTGGGAACTGAAATGTCATTGGAATTTGTAATCTTTCACCGAATGCCTGCCACAACGAAGAGGTTTTGAAAAAATTCAGCGAGTACATCGAACTGCAAAATGGACGGTATGAGGCACCTCTTGCTTGTAAGGCCGGGGACCGCGGAGAAAGTTTTGACTCAGCGTCAAAAGTGTGAGGTCTCCGCCCCTTAATCGACGCCGACGGTGTGCCCAGGATAAGGACTCGGCTTCAGAACACTACAGTGTCGTCGAGCGAGAAAGCGCCTGTCTTGCTATATGGGGACTACCGCTGTACGCGCCTTGTGGTGTTGAGCACACACCGCAGTGTTTGCCACGGAAAGGTCAGCGACACGCTTGCCAAGCTGCGAGCAAGGTTTTGTGTGGGCCCGAGGCCGCCAATGAGTAAAACACGTCCTGGCAAAGCGTGATATGTGTGCGGCTGAAAGCTGCTACAGCTCCAACTTCTCACCTTGACTGACAGAATGGAGAACACTCTTCCATTTGAAAGCACTGGTGTGGACCCATTTTCGCGAAAGACAGTCGCGCTGGAACAGTGAGAACTATTATCTTGATATTGTCCTTCATCTTACAGCTGAGCCTTTCCTCATGGCATTTAGGAGATTCCGTGCTAAATGTGGAACTCCCTGAGTGTATGCTATGATAACGCTGCGACATTCAAGAGGATATCTCGGGACTTAGCAGAGCTTCACAGTTCCAGTTGAAAGCGACATGTGCAAAAGCACTACGCCTAAGTTTATTGCCGAGAGAGCTCCCTGGTATGGAGGGCTTTTGGAACGACTAATCACAGTCGTTACGATGAGGAGATCCCTTTTAGTTTATGGGGGTTTAACGTCCCAAAGCGACTCAGGTTACGAGGGACGTCGTAGTGAAGGGATCCGGAAATTTCGACCACCTCGGGAGCTTTAACTTGCACTGGAATTGCACAGTACACGGGCTTCTAGAATTTCGCCTCCACCGAAATTTTGCCGTCGCGGCAGGGATAGAATCTGCGTCTTTCGGGTCAGCAGCAGCCGAGCCCCATAACCACTGAGTCACCGCGGCAGCTGAAGGTATGCAACCCCTGGGTACTTTAATATATGAAACTGAAGCTGCTAGTTCAGGGCGAATCAAATTCATATACTCCACTTTGTAAGCCAGGTGTGTACAGTATGTCCCATTTCTTGCTAGGACGTTGCCATCTGTCCACACCAGAAAGCTGTCATGAGCCGGAAGCACCTGAGCTTCTAAATGTGTGCGTTCACTGGGAGCAGGTCATGGCACATGTTTGGAAAAGGAGCCATCATGAGTACTCCTATAGATCTCCGCAGTTTACGTGGTCGCCAAGTGCACAACGCTCACAACCTCCATACAGGTGGTGTCATTATTCACGAGGACAGTGCAGCAAAACTGTTTTGGCGGACTGCTGTAATAGCGGAGTGTGTCAAAAGCAAGGGGGGAAGAGTGTGTACATAGTGAGTCGCCTACCACAAGGATCAGAACTGGTTAGGCAGGTGCAACGCTTACAACCGCTGGAAGTCGTCACCTCAGCGCCCGGGGTATGTTGAAGTCTGGCGCCTGGTGCGCGATGGGAAGAAGACTGAGCGGAGAGCGTGGCGGCGCAAATAGAGGGGAACGCCAAATTGGCAGCCAGGATTAGAGGCAGTTAAACGCGGCTTGTGGGCCTTCCGTTACAGAGGGCTCCGAATAATTTAGGCCGCCTGGGCTTTTATGCGAAGCATAATAGGGACACTACTTAGCTCAACCATAGCCCAGCCTGGCGCGGCCGCGACCACCAACGCTAACTCCCGCTCCTCCCGCTAGGGGCGCTGCAGCTGAGCACGTGGTCTGACGTCACGCCAGCTGAGGAGAGACGGGGTTCAACTCGCGCGGTCGCCGCGCGGCCGCGACCACCAAGGCTAACTCCCGCTCCTCCCGCTAGGGGCGCTGCAGCCGAGCACGTGGTCTGACGTCACGCCAGCTGTGGAGAAATGGGGCTCAACTCGCGCGGTCGCCGCGCGGCCGCGACCACCAAGGCTAACTCCCGCTCCTCCCGCTATGGGGCGATTGTCGTCGCAGCATTGTATAAAAGAGCCCCGCTCCTCACGCCGAGGCAGTCATACAGCGAGATGCCGTCTACAGACAGGGAAGCTCGGCGGAATGAAAAGCGTAAGCTTCAGCGAGCCACCGAGACTGATGAAGAACGAGAAGAACGGCTCGCCAAGCGTCGTGCCCAGTATGCAGCTCGACGACAACGTTCCTCTACGGAAACAACGGTACAGGAAGAAGTTATGAGTTTACCCGACAGTGCTTCTACCAGTTCGGAGCGCCGGAACGCAACCAAACGGCAGATGCGTGCTTAAGAAACTCCCGAACAGCGACAGCAGCGGCTTGAAAAGGAGCGTGCGACCAGAGCATTACCAAGTATAACCAAGTGTCTCCAGGCTATACCCTTTCACAAATCTATTATGCTTCGCATCCTAGGCTTAACCATAGCTAAGCCAGGCCATTTTTTTAACGTGCACTGACATCGCACAGTATATTGGCCTATAAAGTTAGGCCCGATCGAGACTATAACAACGGCTTTGCATATTATGGTTTCAAATGAGAAAACGGCACATGACAGTGTGTCTCTAATAAACTATACCACGGTACATCATGCTTTCGACAGAACTCTCTGAGCCGTGCTCACCGTATATCGTAACATTATACCACGAATTTCAAAAATTTGGAGGACGCTTAAGCTTCGTCTTTAAGAGTGAGATGCGACAGTATGTTGCAGCGTTGCCAAAGAGTGCACGGAACGCCATCGCCCATTCGGCGTGACGCGTGGCCCGTTGGACAAATAGGAAAGGGCGCCTGTCTCACATGTCTCGGTAGACACCTGAACCGGGCAGTAAAGGAAGGAAAGTGAAATGAAAATTGGTTTTAAAGAAAGGAAGTGACGCCGGCTTCACAATTCTCGCTTCACAATTCTTGCCCCTGCCACCCTGGCAGGTGGCAGTTAATGTTTGATCGCGAGAGGTTGGTCGCCCAATGGACGCTGCGGGCTATTCTACCGCCCTCTACCGTGGAATCGAAAGGTCGAAGGTCAAAAGTCAAGGTCAAAGGTAAAGTGGTGCGACACCATGGGGGACCACATATGATAAGGCCAGTGGCGTAGCCAGAAAATTTGTTCGACGGGGGCTCATGTTGCACCGCGGCCTCCTCCTTATAGAATTTGCAGAGGGATCAAATACATTAATCATAATTGCATTGCCATTGCCAATGCTATTGATTATTAGATGCTGCAAACAAAATCTTGAAAGCTACGCACTTTCTAGACAAGTAAACATGTATTTTTCATAAAAGAATATCTTCGCATGTCCAAAAAACTGTCGCTGAAATAACAGATATCAATGCTTCCATCTTTTTTGCCTTGAGTAAGTAAAGAAAATGTGTCATGAATTTCAGAATTATATCAGTTGGCAACAGGCAAAGTAGTGCATGGGCCTGATAAGAATAATCAAGTTGAGGAGAAATATTTTAACCAATCTTTATCATCCAAGAACCTTGTTTACAATTTTGTACATGTGCTATGGCCAGGAAAAAATCTCAGTGACGCCTTCCTCGTTTCAATGTATTCCGCGGCCGCAGCTGCCACCGGTCGAATATTGTAATTGCACCGGAATTAGAGTCGTAACAGAGAGCACATATAAAAAGCAGGAGTTCTGCAAAATATACATTACAAATGCGAAGATGCAATGAAATATCACAAATGCGAAGATAGAGCTTGAGAAAGGCCAAAAAAGCGTCGCTGGGAACAAAGTTTACTGCAAGTATACAGAAAACATGGCAAGCAGATATTTAAATGTACGTATATTCTCTAATAAATCTACACACCAAGGTTAAAGTTGCTCTATATTATATATCAAACAAGCCAAATAAACATGCTGCTCAATCAGAGATCGCAACCCTTACGCACAGATAGACAGAGTATCCTGCAAGAATAAAACTATGATCGCAGAAATCGTGATATGTAATTGGACCTTGTGGTGGTCGTGGCAGCACCACATGGATAGAATTCTAAAGGAAGAATGCAGAAATCAATACAAAAATGTGTATTTTAGTGTCCTGAAAAGTGGCAACAATCATTATGCACAGAAAACTAAAGAAGGGTATCGGTCTGCTTCAAAGAAGAAGAAAAAGCCGGTAGCTAAAAAAGGAAAGAAAAGGACAAACGAAAGCCACAGGTGATGCGACAAGTTGAACTACCCAATATCCGAGAGTGTTTGTTGGGAAACGCCATGTGCTCCGGGCTTTCAGTGAGCATGCAAGGTCGGTCAAATTGGCTGTTGATGTCCTCGTAATTTTCGTATTGACATGATAATTGTCATCATGATGCTAACTTTTACTATAAAAGGCTAAATTTACTGCTGTTTTAGGGCCCATTCGCACTTGAGAGTCGCAGAGGTCGCGCGACCAGCAGCCCCCTGCGACTACACCGCAGCTTGACAACACCGATGTTCACACTTGCAAGGGCTACCTGCGGGTCGCCTTCTCGTTCGATTCTCGTTTGAAATGAGAACTCTTGAGAATGATGCCGTTCGCGCGCTTTCGAGAGTTTCGTCTGCTTTGGCCGCGTCTCCTGCGCTAGCGCTTGGCCCTCGAATGCGCTCTGGTCTCTCGATATTAGCAATGTACTGCGACGACCTGAGCGAAGAGGAAGATATAGCGGCAATGTGCACCGCGGCCGTACAAGCAGCCTGCCAGCCAGCCTGTATGCCGGTCGCTAGCGCCAGAAAAATGCGATAGTATGTTGTTTGTTCGCGTTCATATCATGCTCTGGGAAGTAGAAATTGAAAAATAAATCAATTTTGAGGGTCGTTCGCCAATGCCGAGCTGCTGGATACAAGCAAATTTCTTGTCATAGCCGCTTTGTTGCAGGTGCCCAATGCGGCTCGATCACCTGTCGTCTGCTTTCTCCGCTGCTTAGGGCGTCGCGGAAATCGAGCATATATTTATATGATCACAAGATGGGGTTCACAATAAAGCTGTGACGAGAGTAGCATCTTGGTTACAGCGCTGGTCAATTCCAAAACACCCTCAGTTGCGGCATCGATGTGAAACCGGCTAGGCTTAGCGACGACTGCCAAGGAGCAGATAGCGCAGTTCGTCGCTCGTCGCACCCGCAAGAGGCGTCGTTGCCGAAAGCGAAAGTTCCGCGATTTGTGACTCGCAGTGGGAGGCTGCAAAATCGAGCGGCGAGCGGCTGGTCTGCGACTGTGGGTTTTCGACCAGCGCGACCGTTTGCGACTCTCGCTTTTCGACCAATACGTTCGCGTGACCTCTGCTACTCTCAAGTGTGAACGGGAACTTAAAGGCTAATGAATAGTCGTACGCTTTCCTACTTATGCAATTATGGTCCTGAAGGAACAGAGCCTGTTACTTGCATTGGTTATGCTGCTTCGCTAAGTGGAGAACAAAGTTTATAAGAAATTTATATCGATAAAGCTTCGGAACTGAAATCCATGCGCTCCGTAGATTCCGCGGCTCCCGCAAGGTGCCGCGAGATGCCGCGACGAGCCTGCTCGTCAACGAAACGCCTTTGAAACTGTGTGCTCGGATGGGGCTCCTTGCATTATGTGACTCGAAGTGCATGGGCGTTTAATTGCCACGAAATCCAGCCTGAGTTCCCTATTTTCGCGCCGAAGTGTCTTTTAGAGCGTGAAAAAGACATTGCAGACAAAATACAGCATGATTTCCAGCGCCGCTGGTTGTTTTGGTCGGCGGTGCATAGCAGTACGAAAAAATTCCGAGGGGGGCTGAAGCCCCATTAGCCACCCCCTGGCTACGCCCCTGGATAAGGCCTATAACCACGCGGCCTCTGGCTCACTTGAAAGTCAACCGGCAGCGCACGGCGAAACTTACTTAACGTAGCATAGTGAAGCTTTCGCTTCAAAAATTGCCCGGTTTTGAGGGCTCCACTCAGACCTTCAGCCTGCCAGGCGGGCACGCAACTCATAGGCCATGAAGGGTACTTGGTTCAAGCTTTAAGAGGGGCAGATAGCCTACACGTTGTGGTGTGTATGACTTAGTAACGTGTGTATGAGATGTGTTTGCTTTTATGGTGCTACGGGGTTTAACATCCCCAAGCGATTCAGGCTAAGAGAAACGCCATAGTGGAGGGCTAGGGATAATTTGGACCACCTGGGATTCTTCAACGTGCAGTGACGTCGCATAGAACGCGGGCCTCTAGCTTTTCGGCACCCCGAAAATGCGACTGTCAAAATCAAAGCCGCGTCTTTCCGGTTATAACTCTATAGCACCATAATCACTGGTCCAACACGGTGCCTGTTTGAGATGTGTATGAGTATCTAGTGGCGTACTATTTAATACAGTCTAACCAAGATAGTGATTGACAATGGTAATTGATAATCGGTAATTTTGATTAGTAATCAATAATGTCACCGGTTATTATTTTTGTAATTGATGTCGACATCAACAAAATGAGCAAGGAAAGGAATAAGAACAGAAGAATAAAAGAAGAAGGCTTAAGCGTGCTCGTAGTTTTTTTTTATTCTGTAACAATTTGCCTATCTATAGATGCCCCCTCAAGAGTACGTGTCATCTGTCATTGCTTTAGGCAAAGTAGAGTGCTCGAAGTGTTTTTAATTTTCTGTCTTCTTTGATGTATATGATATCTATTCTTTTTTGAAGGGCTATTGGGTGAAATTGTGTATTATCGGTTTGTTTTTGTAATAGCGTTTATTTCGATTTTATTACCTATTTCCTCGTAGCGCTCTTATTCACGTAGACTAAATTTTCATTTCGTTTTATGGGTAATGTTATAATGATGCATTGCTATTTTGAGGTGACTAATAATTTTGCCCTCACCCACCCACTCGTGTAACGTTCGGAAGGGCCCTTGTGGTGCGTAAATAAAACACATACTAGAAGTTGCGGGCCATTGGTCACAAGCGTGGTACAGTAAAGTCAATAGTCGTAGGGCAAAAGATTTGTGCCTGCAGCGTAACTTGCAAAAGTGTCCAGAAACCTGACCTGCTGTAGGCACGAATGAAATTGTAGCATAAAAAGGAGGTGAAAAAAATATTAGAGGGTCTGTAAGTGCATATTGAAATCTACGCCGCCAGCACAGTATCAATATAACAGAACCAGTCGTGAAAATTATTTTATAATGCTAGTGAAAAATTAATTTGAATAATTTCCTCTGCAGCTATGCTCTCTCATTAATACTTTTGACCGGAGGAGGTGTTCATTTGCTTTTTTTCATGCATGCAAGGCTCCACTACCACGTCTGCGGAGCGCGCCTGGATGTCTCCTTGCTGTCGGTGACATAACTGGTCACGTGCCGTCACGTGATCAATAACGCAACGGTGGCTTCAGTGTACCGTGATGCCACGTGACTGGTCAGCGGATGCCGACGTAATATTCACGTAATGTGTGACACCAATGGCGATGCCGCTGACAAATCAGCGACTGACAGCTTCGCTGAAAAACTGTGGCCTCCCATGGCCATCGATGACATGCCTGGCAATTAACGTGGGTCCACCCATCTTCCGTTTTCGGGTGCAGATGTCCCGCCCTCTTGGTTGCAATGAGACCGTGACTGCGACGTGGATGGGACCTTGCTTGGATGCGGACCTGCTCGACGAGAGCGCCAGTAGCGACATCTTCGATGAGTTCTTCCGAAAGACGACGGAGGAATCAATGCATCAGATTATTCAGGAGCCTGCGCGAGACCGCTGTCATGAGGGCGGTAAGCCAGTTACTGTGCTCTACTAATGTGTTCAGAGCGATTAGGCGCATAGAATGAAATGACTTTGAGATGACAGCCGGGTTCTCTTACGAACAGGTTCTCTTGCGAAACAAGATTTCACAAGGCGAGAAACATCTCTTTATTGGGCGCCGTTCAAAAAATATTACGAATTGATACGTATGTCATATTACTTAATATGTGCTACATACGAGTTATATGTCACAATAGCGCCTAGTATCAACACATATATGCATACGAGTTCATACGTACCACAAAAGTGTTATTGTACAAGGGCTCCTGGAAATACTGTTTTGTGATCGTATTTCGACTAACGCCGACCAGAGCACGGGGGGACCCGAGAGGTGACACGAAGGCGCCATACTCGCGACGGCACCGTCGCAATCAGCACCGGCGGCCTCCAGCGACTGCGACAACTAGACGACCCCGGGGTGAAGAGAAGCGCCATCATGTTCCCTTTGATCGCACCGGCGGCGGCAAGGCGAGAGTAGCAGCAGTAAAAAACATTTCTTCCGGAAGAGAAGAGTTAGGGCATAAGGGGTGAGGGAGAGATAGACTTGGAGCTTCAGTGGTCAGTCTTGCATATTCCAGGGTCCCGATGACCTCCGCAGCCGGCTTGTCCCTCGTCACCAGCATAAACTGTGTGCTCGGGTCAGGTCCGTCAGGAAGGCCTCCCACTGCTCTGGACTAGGGCTAGTTAGCATTGGTAGTAAAGCGGTATTTCAGAGCCGGAAACAATGGTCGGAAGAGGAGAAAACGATCCTTTTCGACGCGGTGCTGCTGTCAGAACACGACGACTTCCTCGGGGGCAAGTGACCTTCCTACAAAGGGTGCTCCAAGTTGTCTGAAGTCTTCGCCTTATTCCAGCGGGGCTGCTTAACCTGGTGGAGAATATCTGTCGCCGCGAGAAGTGGTGAGTAAAGGTGGCCACATCCCTATCGCCAACGAAACTGCTCTGAAAGGACACTGGTGTCGCGTCCTGCGGTGGGCGGCCTTCGGACATCGAGTGCGTCCAGCCCATGGGACACTTCTGAAGAAACACTGCTCCTCATACAGTGACCAATATTCAGATACAACTCAAGAATGAAGCAGCGAATGCCGCTCAATGGAAGCCCTCCAGCCAATGCCGACGGCAGGTTCCCATGACTTCGCTGTTGCAAGCAAACACTGGCTAGGAAGTTAAGAAAATGAGAAAGTCCATTGTACCCGGCGTATGGGGAGAGGGTTCGTTGTTCGGGCTAGGGGTGCGGAGGGGTGAAGGGTGGAGGCTGGAGAGAGGGTGCAGGATTGATAGTGCTAAAGGAGCCTACGCCACATGGCACGGGGACAAAGGGCCGTCTTTTCTTTTCTGCCAAACCTCTGCTGTATTGCAACCGCACCGTCATGGGAACGGGTTGCTGGCATTGGCTGCACGGCCTCCTTTGAGGGTCATTCGCCCGTAAATTCTTAACTTGTATCGGATATAGGGAAGGGAGAATCTTTAAAATGAGCAGTGTTGTGTATGCGAAGCGTATTTGTATCGTGCAGACAAAGTAGAAAACTAATGGTCGGTAATCTCCTGAACGTGACTGCTAAAGTTGTCTGTTTCTGTTGGCAACCACCACGACGTGAAATATTTATGGTGTTTCTGAAACAACCGTCAGCCTGTCCCCTTGTCCATTCTGTCACCGAGCGTGCAGAATCCCAACGAATACACCATCTATCTGCTAAACAACGAACTCAGGAAGGAAAAAGGCTGAGCGGGCCAACTTAATCGGCATCGTCTCTTTCTAATCGCAGTCCACCCCTTTTTTCAGTGTGCTGCGGTCTGAGAAAGCGCTGCCGGCCAAAAATTTAGAACCAGCAGTTTTGACAGTGACAGTTAAATTTTTTTATTATCAAGTATCGCTATAAAACATCACCTACTACAAAGGATTTTCGATACCGGTTACACCAGTACTCTCATTTTTCTCTCATGCTATACTCAATATCGTTACACAAAATGATCGAAAGAGTGTGTCAAACATAAATGTACATTCGAAGCTTCAAGATTTACAACTGAACATCTCGAGTGCCAATGAACACAATTCATTGTGTTCATTGTTTTTTGCTCAGTGTTCATTGTGTTCATTATGGCTGGCGTTGACAACGCTCTAGGATCCGATGATTTTGAGGAAAAGATGACGCAGAACTGGCTCTCCGGGGCAGTGAACGCCTCAATCCTCATTTGAGGCACATGGGGGTGGTGAGGGAGAGATCTGGGCTGCATGCATTAGCGCTGACAACGTTGTGCCATAGACGAGGCACTGCAGCAATAGGGTGTCACCTCTCCCAGACACCCTAGAGCGTGTGGGGGTAGCAGTCTTGGTCACAGAGGAGATGCCCTCGACTCAGCGTGGCAAGCTCAGCCGGAGACCAGCTACCAAGTGACAAGGGGGTTGGTCGTTTGGGGCCCAGCTTTCGCCGGTCGCAAGCCAGAGAATGGGTCGGTGTCAAAGGTTCACAAAACAAAACAAAGTTTATACAGCGAGGAGACGATACAAAGGATTTCACTATCACTCGTACGAGCAGATACAAAGTCATTTACAGATAGAAACTCATGCAAAGTAACAATCGAGAGAGATTACAATTTAACAGAACCTTTGCACCTAAAGTGCACTAACACATAGAGAGACAAACAACCAAAACACGATTTGTTCACCGGGCACTGCGACAGTCCGACGACCTGAGGAGCTCGACGGGACCAACCGGGAGGTTGGCGCACGTTGCCTCGCTGGTCCGGGCTGGGCTGTTCTCCCGGGAGTCGAGCGGGCGCGTTTCACGGAAGCTTAAACGGCGGCTCGGGCTAACCGACAGCGGTTGAAGCCCCTCATTTGTAGACGCAGACCGCGTCTGTTTGTTCTTCGCGCCAAGGCAGGCGCGCACATACACGCAGCTTCAACTGCACAAACTCGTTCTCGTTCTCGCGCCGGGCGCGCGACCCCATTGGTCGAGCGCGGTAACCACCATCCAGAAAAATCTAGGTCATTCTCGCCACGCGGAGTCATCGACGCAAGAGCGAAGGGGAGAGGGTATCACTTTAGTGCGGTCAGAGTCATGCCCTCTTCGTCGACAACGAGTAGAAACCACTCGACATTCTAGAAAAATCGACGCCGCGCGCGGCCATGCCTCCCTCGGCGCCGCGCCGGCGAGTTGAGTGGCAGCAGTACGCGCAATGTTTCGCACTCTCCGGGGGTCCTTTCCCGGTGTTTTTTTTTTAGTTTACAGCGCGCGGGCGCTTGCTTACTCGCTGCGCCCCTTCTTTCTAATACGCGCCGAATGTTGTGACATAGGGATTAGGCTTCATTCGGTGAACAACCTCTAGTGAGTGATCAAACATTAACTGGCACCTGTCAGGGCGGTAGGTTGGGCGCGCGGCCTATCCAGTGTGCGGAATGCATTCAATGTTAGAGACGACAAGCCGTGTCTAGTTGCCCGATATGGCAACATCAAGCAAAGGCGTGACTCTCGGAGAAAATACCACTTTTCATTTCATTTTTTTCTCCAAAATTTTGCTAAAGCAAACAGAAACTTTGTATTAGCTTTCTCAGAATATTAGAAATTAGCAAGATAATGACGAAAATTTTGTGGGCTAACGATAATGGATACGGCCTGAGTATGGCAAAAACGCAGCTTGAAGCGCACGAAAGAAACTATGAACGACGCAATCGATGGCAGTGCGGAAATCTTGTCATTAAACTCGTCGTCGAGTCTTCTCCAAGCACGACAGTTGATACCACAGTTACTGCTCAAAGGCTTGATACGCCCCTTTCGGTGAGGGGGTGGACGTCTGGGCTGCTTGTGAAACATTAGTAGAACAATAAGAAGGTAGTTCCGTCTCGCGTAACCTTTCGTATACTACCGTATATATCCACGGTGTTCGTGGGAATCCACCAATGAGAAAAAAATTAGCGGTGGCTTAGCTATGCAATGCCTAGTATACGTAGCAAATGCGGATAGGAGCTGCTGCTTCTTCCTTTCCGCATTCTGTCGGCGCCGCTTGGCGAGTAGTGCTTCGCGCTCCTCTAGAGTCTCCACCGCTCTCTTGGCTTGTTGGTCCTCCTATTCACGCTTCCGGTTAGCCTTATACCAAGCATAGGCTTCGGGGTCCGTCCAGTTCTCTTCCCGAAGCCTACGTTGCTGCCGCAACGCTCAAGGCTTCTATTCTTCCATGGCTTGCACCTGACGGCCGAGCACATCGCCTCCTGCGGTCATTTGGCACCACGTGCATACGCAGTAAGGCGCATAGCGAGTCGTGACGTCAACGCGCAGAAGGGGAGGTGGCGAGGCGATGGAGCCGGCGGCGGTCACGGCGGCGGCGCAGCTGTGATGTCCCGCGCGGGGCACCTGTGGCGAAACTCGCGCTTGAGGAGTAGGAGCAGACAGTCAAGACGGGCGAAATCGCTCCGGCTAGCGTAGTGTAGTTTTCGCTACAGAAAATTTGAAATTCGGGAATAATTATACTTCCAAACATTCAGCCAAACGCGGTCATAGGTGTATGAAAGCAGCTGTACAGCATCAGCGAAAACTTACAGAAAAGTCCGTCCTTGTTCTGCTATTGAAACGGGGACTACTGCCTGTCCGGGGTCGCCACTCGCTCGCTCGATCTGAGCTCATCAGCGACAACGTCTTCTTGGTCCGGGGAAAACACATACTGTGCCCCGTAAATCGCTTTAATCCTTTATGCTGTGTTTTTGCTTGAATTCAACAGAGGTTTCAGCTACTTGCTATGCGTGCGCACTGCGAGGATTGCAAGTTTTAAAGGCAGACAGTGTTGGGCAGGGTTGAGTTATTAAGAAATAAAAAGAGGGACACACTAATTACAGAACTCCAGATGTGTGCAGCAATGCGACGGTGCGCAAGCGGTACTCGATTTCGTTGCCATATCTGATATCGCGTCGCCCTATTGTGTTTTTGTTCGTGCCCCTTGTTTCTTCTAGCCTTGCTGCCGTAGTCGGCCACATCTGTACTTAGTGCTGAGAAATGGAAGGTTGTTGTGCACTCAGTGGTGGTGCTGGTGGTAAACTTTTATTAGACCACGTACAGAGAGGGTCTTGGGTCAGAACATAACGGCCTGACCCTTACAAATTCAAGGGAGGGGTCCCTAGTCTGGGGCAGTGTGGCTTCCACGGTGGCCCGGTTTCGAGCCACGAAGGTTTCTTGGGCCTGGAGGTTGGAGGAACCGAGCAGGGCAGGCTCGCAGTCTTCTCGGGTGGTGTGGGGATGGGGTGGGAAGGAAGGATTTGGGACGGGAGGGGGGGGTGGAAGGGCAAGCCCACTCCATGTGATAGGTGTCTGCAAAAACACCTCCCCACGATGTGGGCACTCCCCTGAGAATGCTGGATTGAAATGCTTTAGGACTGCCGGGCACAGTACCCTGTTGGTGTATAGACAAAGACAGCCCCCATCTTCCGCCTTTTTGAGGCCTTTACAGGGGATGCGGTAGTGGCCGTAAAAATTTGGCACAAGAGAGAAATCTCACGGAAAGTAATAGCAGGTGTCAATTCCTCGTCCTGCACTGGTTGTAGTTGAGGCCATGCTCGGTGAGTGAGTGCGCGGGCGGCGGAATCACCCGTCTCTTTCCCCTCAATGCCTACATGTGCTGGGGCCCATACAATGTTGCGGTGGGTACCTTGTAACTGGCCAGGTTTTACACTTTTGAAGGCCCTTTATGGGCTGCGGCCTTGTGCAGTGTTTCGGCAGGCGCTCCGAGAGTCGGTGATGATGACTCGAGACTCTGGATCCGCGGCAGCCAACGGGATGGAGATTTCCTTCACGTGAGCAATGTTTGGGCCGCGGAAGGTGAGGCCCTGAACAGGTTTTCATGGCGGACGACGGCTGCGGTTTACCAGCCCCCGTGGTGTGGGCCAGCCGCGTCCACGTAGAACACTCCCGGCTTAGTGCGGTAATATGAGATGGCTCCGCCCGCTCGAGAAGGCGGCCCTCACGAGTGCCCTTTGTCATATTGCTAAGGAGGGGGCGCACCTTCAAAGCGAAACGCCAGGATTCGGGGATGTGCACCCGCTCTTCCGTGCGTGCTGTGTATGAGATATGTCAGCGGGGCAGTATACGGCTGCTAGCGTCTGCTTTGCTGAGTCGCACGGTTTAACCCTTAAGGTGGGCCTGTCGTCGCTCCACAAAGGAATTGCTCATCCCCAAATTGAGGAGACACTGGTTGGACATGACAACTGGGAGATCGAGGGTTCTCGTATAAATTTTTCGGAAAATTAGCTCGAGAGCGTTCTCAAAGCATTTTCGTATAGGTGGAGGAATGGAGCCGAGTGGAGAATCCGACTCGTTACGAATGCATTCGCCAGCTGCTGAGCGTGTTTCCATCGTAAGCCCACCTTTTGTTGGATGCCCGGCGGACCATGAGCGCGAAGCGCCGATTGAGTGCGAGACACCATGTTTTTATGTGACTTGGCGCTCGTGCCTTGGGCACACACGCTCATTTAATTCAATTTATTCTGCCTTCGATTGCCTTTATGACTACTCTGCTGGTTTTCTTTTGTGGTAGTCTTAGTTCAGTGCCGGCAATATTCTGATGGTCTGGGTTCTCTTCTGCTTTTACTGTTCTTTTTTATTCTTTCAATGCGAAATTCGAAGGACCCGGGGACACAAAATCAGCGCTCCCGGCTGCCTATGGTGAAAATGGTTCCTCACTAACCACGCAGCACATAAGACGCAGGTATCCAAGCGAATCGTGCGTGTCAAAAAGAGAATGGCTGCAGTTGAACTACGGCTGAAGCTGGTTAGAGAGCGAAAGCTGAGGTGTATGGGACAAGTAGATGCAGCTTGGCGTCTGTAACGTTCAGTGCGCCCCGTAGACTAGATAGCCACCCAACCACCCTGGTAAGTGTCCATTAAATAGTGGTTCATCGTGTGATGTAGGTTGCCCAAGGAACACTGTGGCCTATTCTACCGCCCTCTAGCCGCGAATCGAAAGTTCGACGGTCAAGTGGTGCGACACCATAGTGGATCACATATCGTAAGGCCTATAGCACGTTTGACCCCACCCTCACTTGAAGGTCAAGCGGCAGCGCACCGCGACATCGGCTTTACCTGTCGTAGTGAAGCTTTCGCTTCGAAATCGCAGGAGGACCAAATGACGTGGACGGCGGCCGCAGGGAGCAGGAGCAGGGGGCGCCAGGGTACCTCAGCGCCACGCCGATGGAGGCGAGCCCAGCATGTGCTGAGTGCCGGGACACATTCCACGAAGACAAAGAATCACATCAGCTACAGCAGGTGCCACACTCATTAGTGTATAGTAATGGTCTTCTTCTTCAGTGCCTTTCTGGGCCGTATAACAAAGAGACATATTTTATAGGGAGGCTTTTAAAGTCGGCTCGCAATTGATGGACAATCCATGAGGCGCATGGATTCAGCCGATTGTTATCGGTGAGCCCGTTCCCCTGAGATACCGCTTGCTATGGAGACAAAATGTGGCCGTGTAAAATTTACGTTTCTTTACATACTATCCATACTCACCTAATGTTACCAGATAGGCAATTGCGCTCTCAAGCCCGATTCCTGCAGGAAGCAGTATTTTGTACCCTAAAAAGTAACTACTTTTGACTATTTCTGGCAGATGGGCAGCAGCATGGATCGAACCGCAGCAGGGATCGAACCGGCCTCTTTCGGATCAGTAGGCGAGTGCCATAGCCACTGAGCCACCGCGACAGCTTAAGGGAGAGTTTTCTGTGGAACCGCTGGGTGCTCTAATATCTGAAAATGAAGCTGTTAATTATGGGCCAATCAAATGAATATACTAAACTTAATAAGCCAGGTGTGTCCAGTCTGTCCTAGTTCTTGCTAGGACGTCACTATCTGTCCACAACAGAATGTTGTCATGAGCCGGAAGAACCTGATCTTCTAAAAAATTTGCGCGTTCACTGGGAGCAGGACATGGCACATGTTTGGAAAAGGAGCCATCATGAGTACTCCTATAGATCTTCGCAGTTTACATGCTCGCCAAGTGCACAACGCTCACAACATCCATACATGTGATGTCACTTTTCACGAGCACAATGCACCAAAACTGTATTGGCGGACTGGTGTTATAGCTGAGTGTGTCAAAAGCAAGGGTGGAAGAGTGTGTATATACTGAACCACAAGGATCAGAACTGGTTAGGCGGCTACAGCGCTTACAACCGCTAGAAGTCGTTTCCTCAGGGCCAAGGGTATACGTTGAAATCTGGCGCCTGGTGCGCGACGGGTAGAAGGACTTCACAATCTGTCCACAACAGAATGTTGTAATGTTGTCATGAGCCGGAAGAACCTGATTTTCTAATCTCCGCGTTCACTGGGAGCAGTTCATGGCACATGTTTGGAAAAGGAGGCATCATGAGTACTCCTATAGATCTCCACAGTTTACATGGTCGCCAAGTGCACAACGCTGACAACCTCCATAAAGTGATGTCATTATTCACGAGGACAGTGCATCAAAACTGTTTTGGCGGATGGTGTTATAGCGGAGTGTGTCAAAAGTAAGGGTGGAAGAGTTTGTACATACTGAATACGCCTACCACAAGGATCAGAACTGGTTAGGCCGGTACAACGCTTACAACCACTGGAAGTCGTCACCTCAGGGCCCGTTGTATGTTGATGTCTGGCGCCTGCTGGGAAACGGAAAGAAAATTGAGCGGAGAGCGTGGCGCGCAGATAGACTGGAACGGCAAATTGGCAGCCAGGATTAGAGGCAGTTAAACGCGGCTTAAGGGCCTTCCGTTACAGAGGGCTCCGAATAATTTATGCCGCCTAGGTTTTTTTAACGCGCACTGACATCGTACAGTATATTGGCCTATAGATTTTGGCCCGATCGAGCCTACAGCAACGGCTTTAGGTGTTATGTTCTGAAATGAGAAGATGGCACATGACAGTGTGTCTTTCATAAACTATACCGCAGTACATCATGCCTTGGACAGAACTCTTTGAGCCGTGCTCACCGTATATCGTAACATTATACCACCCATTTAAAATCATTTTGATATTTTACGCGAGAACGTATAGAGGTCGCCCAGCTAAAAATCCTGCGTCGTCGCCCACCGTCCGGTGTCAGTGGGGAAAAAAATCCCAGAAGTTTTAAACGAAGCTAACGGATTGAGAGAGGAGCCAAATGAAGCCAGAATTGTCTAGGAGGCCCCTATAACAGGCCCATTTCTGTTTGTAGAAGTAATTCATTAAAAAATAATTCACTGCGGTTTAAGTACTGCTGAACCGGGTTAGAGAGCGAAAGCTGTGGTGTACGAGGCAAGTAGACACGGCTTGGCATCTATAACGTCCAGTGCGTTCTGCACACTGGATAGGCAGAACGCCCACCCTATCACCTTGGCAGGTGTCAGTTAAATGAATGGTTGATCGCGATAGGTTGGTGGCCAAAGAACGCTGCGGCCTATTCTACCGCCGTCTACCGTGGAATCGAAAGATCGAAGGTGAAAGGTGATGTGGTGAGACACCAGTGAGGACCACATATGATAAGTCCTATAACCACCCGACCTCTGACTCATTTGAAATTCAACCGGCAGCCCAAGGCGAAATCTGCTTTACGTAGCATAGTGAAGCTTTCGCTTCAAAAATTGCCCGCCATTGGGGGCACCACTTCGGCCCTCTGCGTGCTGGGCGGGCACGCAACTCATAGGCCATGAAGGGTCGTTGGTTTAAGCGTTTTAGAGGGGGAGATAGTCTACACGTTGTGATGTGTATGACTTAGTAACGTGTGTATGAGATGTGTTTGCCTTTATGGTGCTACCGGGTGTAACTTCGCTAAGCAGATCAGCCTATGAGGGACGCCATAGTGTAGGGCTAGGGATAATTTGAAACCCCTAGGGTTCTTTAACGTGCACTGACATCGCACAGAACGCGGGTCTCTAGCATTTCGCCGCCATGAAAAGGCGACCGTCGAAATCAAATCCGCGTCTTTCGGGTTGTCAATCCAGCACCATAATCACTGGTCCACAGCGGTGGCTGTTTGAAATGTGTGCATGAGTATGTAGTGGCATACTATGTAATGCAGTTTAACCTAGATAATGATTGACAATTGTAATTGATAATCGGTAACTGTATTGGTAATCAATAATGTGACCGGTTGTTATTATTGTAACGGATGTCGACACCAACAAAATATAGAAAAGAAAGTAATTAGCACAGAAGGATAAAAGGAGAAGGCTTAAGCGTCCTCCTAGTTTTTTTTTTTAATCTGGAACAGTTTGCCTATGTACAGATGTTGCCTCGGGAGTACGCGGGATTTATCATTGCTCTAGGCAGAGTAGGGTGCTCGCAGTGTTTTTATTTTTTTATTTTTTGCCTTTTGTGATGTATATGATATCTGTTCCTATTAGAAGTGACAATTGTATAAATAGTGTATCAACGGTTTGTTTTTGTAATAGCGTTTCTTTCAATTATGTTGCCTATTTCCTCATCGCGCTTTTATACACGTGGACTAAATTTTCAATTCGTCTTATGGGAAATTGTATAATGACGCATTGTTATTTCGAGGTGACTAATAATTCTGCTCTCACCTACCCACTCGTGTAACGTTTGGAAGGGCCCTTGTGGTGCATAAATAAACAACATACTAGACGTTGCGGGCCACTGGTCACAAGCGTGGTACAGTAAAATCAATACTGGTAGGGCAAAAGATTTGTGCCCGCAGCAGAAGTTGCAAAAGTGTCCACACACCTGACATGCAGATGGCACGAATGAAATGGTAGGATAGAAAAGGAGGTGAAACAAACATCAGAGGGTCTGTAAGTGCACATTGAAATCAACACCGTCAGCACAGTATGAATATAACGGAAGCTGTCGTGAAAATCATTCAATTATGATAGTGAAAAATTCATTTGAATAATTTCCTCTACGGCTATGCTCTCTCATTAATATGTTTGACTGGAGGAGGTGCTCATTTGCTGTTTCTCATGCATCCAAGGCACCACTATCACGTCTGCGGAGAGCGCCTGTACGTCTCGTTGCTGTCGGTGACATAACGGGTCACGTGGCGTCACGTGATCAATAACTTAACGGTAACTTCAGTGTCACGTGATTCCACGTGACTGGTCAGCGGATACCGACGTAATATTCACGTAATGTGTGACACCAATGGCAATGCCGCTGACAAATCAGCGACTGACAGCTTCGCTGAAAATCTGTGGCCTCCCCTGGCCGTTGCTGACATGCCTGGCAATAAACGTGGGTCCACCCATCTTCCGTCCGCAGATGTCCCCCACGCTTGGTTGTAATGAGACCGCTACAGCGACGTGGATGGGACCTTGCTTGGATGCGAGCCTGCTCGACGAGAGCGCCAGTAGCGACATCTTCGATGAGTTCTTCCTAAAGACGACGGAGGAATCAATGCATGAGATTATTCATGAACCTGCGCGAGACCGCTGTCAAGAGGAGGGTAAGTCAGTTATTGGGCTCTACTAATGTGTTCAAAGCGATTAGGGGCATAGAATGGAATCGCTTTCAG
This sequence comes from Amblyomma americanum, assembly GCF_052857255.1. Taxonomy (NCBI): domain Eukaryota; kingdom Metazoa; phylum Arthropoda; class Arachnida; order Ixodida; family Ixodidae; genus Amblyomma; species Amblyomma americanum. Next base: position 40,032,696 of record NC_135506.1, on the reverse strand, counting down.
GTGGCAGCCGGGTTCTCTTACGAACAAGTTCTCTTATGATCCAAGATTAGGCAAGGCGGTAAACATCTTTTTATTGAACGCCGTTCAAAAAATATCAAAATTTGATACGTGTCTCATATGACTTCATATGTGCAACATACGAGTTATACGTCACAATTTCGCGTAGCATCAACACATATATGCATACCAGTTTATACGTGCCACAAAACTGTTATTGTGCAAGGGCTCCTGGAAAGACTATTTTGTGATCGTCCTTCGAGTAACGCCGGCCAGAGGACGAGGATAACCGAGAGGTGACAACGAAGGCGCCATACTCGCGACGGCACCGTCGCAATCAGCAGCGGCGGCCTCCACCGGCTGCGACAGCTAGTCGACCCCGGATGTAGAGAAGCGCCATCATGTTCCCTTTGATCGCACCGGCGGCGGTAAGGCGAGAGTAGCAGCAGTAAAAACATTTATTTCGGAAGAGAAGAGTTAGGGCTTAAGGGGTGGGAGGAGACAGACTTGGAGCTTCAGTGGTCGGTGTTGCTTATTCCAGGATCCCGCTGACCTCCGCCGCCGGCATGTCCCTCGTCACCAGCATAACCTGTGCGCTCGGGTCAGGTCAGTCAGGAGGGCCTCCCACTGCTCTAGACTAGGGCTAGTTAACATTGGTAGTAAAGCGGTTTTTCAGAGCCGGAAAGAATGGTCGGAAGAAGAGAAAACGATCCTTTTCGACGCGGTGCTGCTGTCAGAACACGACGACTTCCTCGGGGGCAGGTGGCCTTCCTACAAAGGGTGCTCGAAGTGGTCTGAAGTCATCGCCCGTTTCCAGCGGGGCTGCTTGACCTCGTGGAGAATATCCGTCGCCGCCAGAAGTGCTAAGTAAAGGTGGCCTCATCCCTATCGCCAAAGAAACTGCTCTGGGCGGCCTCCAGACATCGCGTGCGTCCAGCTCATGGGACACTTCTGGAGAAACACTGCTCCTTATACAGTTACCTATATTCAGATACAACTCAAGAATGAAGCAGCGAACGCCCCTCAATGGAAGCCCTCCAGCCAATGCCGACGGCAGGTTCCCATAACATCGCTGTTGCAATCAAGCACTGGCTAGGAAGTTAAGAAAATGAGAAAGTCCATTGTACCCGGCGTGTGGGGAGAGGGTTTGTTGTTCGGGCTAGGGTTGCGGAGGGGTGAAAGGGGGAGGTTGGAGATAGGGCGCAGGGTCACTAGCGCTACGTGACATGGCACGGGGACAAAGGGCCGTCTTTTCTTTTCTGCCAAACTTCTGCTGCATTGCAACCGCGACGTCATGGGAAACGGTCGCTGGTATTGGCTGAAGAGCCTCCTTTGAATGACATTCGCCGCTAAATTCTAAACTTTTATCGGATATAGGGAAAAGAGAATCTTTAAAATGAGCAGTGTTGTGTATGCGAAGCGTATATGTATCGTAAAGTATCGTAGAAAAGTAATGGTCCGTAATCTCCTGAGCGCGACTGCAAAAGTGGTCTGTTTCTGTTGGCAACCACCACGACGTGAAATATTTATGGTGTTTCTGAAACAACCGTCAGCCTGTCCCCTTGTCCATTCTGTCACCGAGCGTGCAGAAGCCCAACGAATGCACCATCTATCTGCTAAACAACGAACACAGGAAGGAAAAAGGCTGAGCGGGCCAACTTAATCGGCATCGTCTCTTTGTAATTGCAGTCCACCCCTTTTTTCAGTGTGCTGCGGTCTGAGAGAGCGCTGTCGGCCAAAAATTTAGAAACAGGGGCTTTAATACCTGCGTGACAGTTAATTTTTTTGATTATCAAGTATCGCTATAAAACATCATCTACTACAAAGGATTTTCGATAGCGGTTAATAATAATAATAATAATTGGTTTTTGGGGAAAGAAAATGGCGCAGTATCTGTCTCATATATCGATGGACACCTTAACCGCGCCGTAAGGGAAGGGATAAAGGAGGGAGTGAAAGAAGAAAGGAAGAGAGAGGTGCCGTAGTGGAGGGCTCTGGAATAATTTTGACCACCTGGGGATCTTTAACGTGCGCTGACATCGCAGAGCACACGGGCGCCTTAGCGTTTTTCCTCCATAAAAACGCAGAGGCCGCGGTCGGGTTCGAACCCGGTAACTCCGGATCAGTAGTCGAGCGCCCTAACAACTGAGCCACCGCAGCGGGTTATAGCGGTTACACTCTCATTTTTCTCTCAAGCTATACTTAATAACGTTACACAAAATGTATCGAAAGAGTTTATCAAACATAAATGTATATTCGATGCTTCAAGATTTACAACTGAACATCTCGAGTGCCAATGAACACAATTCATTGTGTTCATTGTTCGTTTTCGTTGTTCAGTGTTCATTGTGTTCATTATGGCTGGCGTTGACAACGCTCTGGGCTCCGATGATTTTCAGGAAAGGAAGACGCAGAACTGGCTCTGTGGGGCAGTGGACGCCTCAATCCTCCTTTGAGGCACGTGGGGGTGGTGAGGGAGAGATGTGGGCTGCATGCATTAGCGCTGACAACGTTGTACCATAGACGCTGCCCTGCAGCAATAGGGTGTCACCTCTTCGCGGACTTTTGCATGCACTCCCAGACACCCTAGAGCGTGTGGGGGTGGCGGTCTCGGTCACAATGGAGATGCCCTCGACTCAGCGTGGCAAGCTGAGCCGGAGAACAGCTACCAAGTGACAAGGGGGTTGGTCGTTGGGTGCCCAGCTTTCGCCGGTCGCAAGCCAGAGAATGGGTCGGAGCCAAAGGTTCACAAAACAAAACAAAGTTTAAACAGCGAAGAGACGATACAAGGGATTTCATTATCACTCGCATGAGCAGATACAAAGTCATTTACAAATAGAAACTCTTGCATGTAACAATCGAGAGAGATTACAGTTTAACAGAACGTTTGCACCTAAAGTGCACTAACACATAGAGAGAGAAACAACCAAAACACGTTTGTTCACCGGCCACTGCGACAGTCCGACGACCTGAGGAGCTCGACGTGGCCAACCAGCAGGTTGGCGCACGTTGCCTCGCTGGTCCGGGCTGGGCGAGTGGTGTTCCCCCGGGAGTCGAGCGGGCGCGCTTCTCGGAAGCTTAAACGGCGGCTCGGGCTAACCGGCAGCGGTTGAAGCCCCTCATTTGTAGACGCAGACCGCGTCTGTTTGTTCTTCGCGCCAAGGCAGGCGCGCACATACACGCAGCTTCAACTGCACAAACTCGTTCTCGTTCTCGCGCCGGGCGCGCGACCCCATTGGTCGAGCGCGGTAACCACCATCCAGAAAAATCTAGGTCATTCTCGCCACGCGGAGTCATCGACGCAAGAGCGATGCGGAGATGGTATCACTTTAGTGGGGTCAAGGTCATTCCCTCTCCGTCGACAACGAGTAGAAACCACTCGACATTCGAGAAAAATCGACGCCGCGCGCGGCCATGCCTCCCTCGGCGTCGCGCCGGCGGGCTGAGTGGCAGCAGTACGCACAATGCTTCGCACTTTCCTGGGGTCCTTTACCGCTGTTTTTCTTGTTCTATTTTACAGCGCGAGGGCGCGATTGCTTACGCGCTGCGCCATTTCTTTCTAATAAGCGCCGAATTTTGTGACATAGGGATTAGGCTTCATTCGGTGAACAACCTCTAGTGATCAAGCATTAACTGCCACCTGTGATGGTGGTAGGTTCGGCGCGCTGCCTATCCAGTGTGCGGAATGCACTGAATGTTACAGGCGACAAGCCGTGTCTAGTTGCCCGATATGGCAACATCAAGCAAAGGCGTGACATTCTGAAAAAATACCGCTTTTCATTGAATTTGTTTTCCAAAAAACTTAGCGGTCGCTTAGCTATGCTATGCCTAGTATACGTAGCGAATGTGGCTAGGAGCCGCTTCTTCCTTTCCGCATTCTGTCGGCGCCGCTTGGCGAGTAGCGCTTCGCACTCCTCTGGAATCTCCGCCGCTCTCTTGGCTCGTTGGACCTCCTATTCACGCTCCCGGTTAGCCTTATACCAAGCCACGGCTTCGGGGTCCGTCCAGTTCTCTTCCCGAAGCCTACGTTGCTGCCGCAGCGAGCAAGGCTTCTATTCTTCCATGGCTTGCACCTGAAGGCCTAGCGCATCACCTCGCTTCTTCATTCGATCCCTCGCGCATGCGCAGTAAGGCGCGTAGCGAGTCGTGGCGTCAACGCGCAGACGGGGTGGTGGCGAGGCGACGGAGTCGGCGGTGGTCGCGGCGGCGGCGCAGCTGTGACATCCCGCGCGGGGCCCCTGTGGCAAAACTCGCGCTTGAGGATTAGGAGCAGATGGTCGAGAAGGGCAAAATGGCTCCGGGTAGCGTAGTGTAGTTTTCGCTACAAAATATTTGAAATTCGGGAGTAATTATACTTCTCAACATTCAGCCAAACGTGGTCATAGGTGTATGAAAGCAGCTGTACAGCATCAGCGAAAACTTACAGAAAAGTCCGTCCTTGTTGTGTTATTGAAACAGGGACTACTGCCTGTCCGGGGTCGCCACCCGTTCGCTCGGTCTGAACGCATCAGCGGCAACGTCTTCTCGGTCCGGGGGAAACACGTACTGTGCCCCGTAAATCACATTAATCCTTTATGTTGTGTTTTTGCTTTAATTCAACAGAGGTTTCAGCTACTTGCTATGCGTGCGCACTGCGAGGCTGGCAAGTTTTAAAGGCAGACAGTGTTGGGCAGGGTTGACTTATTAAGAAATAAAAAGAGGGACACACTAATTACAGAACTCCAGATGTGTGCAGCACTGCGATGGTGCGCAAGCGGTATTCGATTTCGTTGCCTTATCCGATATCGCGTCGCCCTATTGTGTTTTTGTTCGCGCCCCTTGTTTCTTCTAGTCTTACTGCCGTGATCGGCCTCATCTATACTTTGTTCTGAGAAAGGGAAGGTTGCTGTGCACTCGGTAGTGGTGCTGGTGGCAAACATTTATTAGACTATGTACAGGGAGGCTCTTGGGTCAGACCTTAAGGGCCTGACTCTTACAAATTCAAGGGAGGGGTCCCTAGTCTGGGACACTGTGGCTTCCACGGTGGCCCGGGTTCGAGCCACCAAGGTTTCTTGGGCCTGGAGGTTGGAGCAACGGAGCAGGGCAGCCTCCCAGTCCTCTCGGGTAGCGTGGGGATGGGGTGGGAAGGAAGGATTTGGGACGGGGGACGGGGGGGGGGTGGGGTGTGGAGGGGCAAGCCCACTCCATGTGATAGGTGTCTGCAAAAGCACATCCCCACGATGTGGGCACTCCCCTGAGAATGCTGGATTGAAATGCTTTAGGACTGCCGGGCACAGTACCCCGTTGGTGCAGAGATGAAGACAGTCCTCCTCCGCCTATTTGAGGCCTTTACAGAGGATGCGGTAGTGGCCGTGAAAATTTTGGCACAAGAGAGAAATCTAACGGAAAGTAATAGCAGGTTTGAGTTAATTCCTCGTCCTGCACTGGTTATAGTTGAGGCCAAGCTCGGCGAGTGAGTGCGCGGGCGGCAGAATCACCCGTCTCATTCCCCTCATTGCCTACATGCGCTGGGGCCCATACAATGGTGCGGTGGGTGCCTTGGAACTGGCCAGGTTTCAGAATTTTGAAGGCCCTGTATGGGTAACGGCATTGTTCAGTGTTCCGGCAGGCGCTCCGACAGTCGGTGATGATGACTCGAGACTCTGGATCCGCGGCAGACAACGCAATAGAGATTTCCTCCGCGTGATTAATGTTTGGGGCACAGAAGGTGATGCCCTGAACATGTTTTCCCTGGCGGACGGCTGCGGTGTACAACCCCCCATGTTGTGGGCCAGCCGCGTCCAAGTAGAACACTGCCGGCTTAGTGATGTAATGTGCGATGGGCGCCGTCCGCTCGAGACGGCAGCTCTCATGAGTGCCTTTTGTCATATTGCTGTGGAGGGGGCGCACCTTCAAAGCGAAACGCCAGGATTCGGGGACGTGCGCCCGCTTTTCTGTGCGTGCTGTGTATGAGATATGTAAGCGGGACAGTATGCGGCTGCCGTCGTCTGCTTTGCTGAGTCGCCCGGACTAGTCCTTAAGGTGGGCCTGTCGTAGCTCCTCAAAAGAATTGCTCATCCCCAAGTTGAGGAGACACTGGTTGGACGTGGCAACGGGGAGATCGAGGGCTCTTCTATAAATTTTTCGGAAAATTATCTCGAGGGCATTCTCAAAGCATTTTCGTATAGGTGGAGGAATGGGGTCGAGTGGAGAATCCGACTCGTTACGAATGCATTCGCCAGCTGCAGAGTACGCCTCCGTCGTAAGCCCCCCTTTTGTTGCATACCCGGCGCACCATGAGCTCGCAGCGCCGATCGAGTCCCAGATACCATATTTTTAGGCGACTTGGCGCTCGTGCCTTGGGCACACACATTCATTTATTTCAATTATTCTGCCTTCGATTGCCTTTATGACTACTCTGCTCGTTCTCTTTTGAGGTAATCTTATTTCAGGTCCGGCAAATTTATGATGGTCCGGGTTCTCTTCTGTGTTTTTCTATTTTCTGTTTCTTTGAATGGGAAATTCGGAGGACCCGTGGCGACAAAATCAGCGCTCCCGGCTGCTTATTGTGAAAATGCTTCCTCATTAACCATGCAGCGCATAAAATGCAGGTACGCAAGCGATTCGTGTGTGTCAAAAAAGACTATCTGCAGTTAAACTGCTGCTGAACCTGGTTAGAGAGTGAAAGCTGAGGTGTATTGAGCAAGTAGATGCGGCTTGGAGTCTATAGAGTTCAGTGCGTCCCGTAGACTAGATAGCTACACAACCACCCTGGGAGGCAGCCATTAAATTAATGGTTCATCACGAGATGTAGGTTGCCCAATGAACACCGCGGCCTATTCTACCGCCCTCTAGCCGCGAATCGAAAGTTCGAAGGTCAAGTGGTGCGACACCATAGTGGACCACATATCGTAAGGCGTATAGCACATTTGACCCCAGGCTGACTTGAAGGTCAACCGGCAGCGCACTGTGACATCGGCTTTACCTGTCGTAGTGAAGCTTTCGCTTCGAAATCGCAGAAGGACCGAATGACGTGGACGGCGGCCGCAGGGAGCAGGAGCAGCAGGCGCCAGGGTACCTCAGCGCCACGCCGATGGAGGCGAGCCCAGCATGTGCTGAGTGCCGGGACACATTCCACGAAGACAAAGAACCGCACCAGCGACAACAACAGGTGCTACACTCATTAGTGCATAGTGATGGTCTGCTTCTTGAGTGCCTTTCAGGACCGCTTAAGAAAGAGACATGTTTTATAGGGAGGCTATTAAAGTCGGCTCGCAATTGACGGAAAATCGATGGGGCGCATAAATTCAACCGTTTGTTTTCGTTAGAGAGTTATAGCATATCGTTACCGTGTTTACGTTACCGTTTACCGTGTTACCGGACGCCGGATTTTCCGGTTAGCGCGGCGCACGCCAGAAGACGTTTTAGCGTACCGTCTCTCCCGTAACAAGTTACCGTAGGGCTAAAATGAGTGATGATGATGGCAGATGCCCAGCTTTTAATGATAGAAAAAACAGATGCATTGCAATCATTTCTGTGAAGTGAAATGCTACACATTAATAATCTTTTTCTCTGCATATAAAGACGTACCGACTACACTTCAGCGAACAGCCGACTCAGCGGCTTTTCAAATGTGCCCGTGAAGCTAGACACCTTTGCCTAGCCTGGCCAGTAGACAATTTCATTACGTAGACCTCAGTAAGCTTGCATACACAGCGCACGTTGCGTTGCGAGCGCTGTAAAAAAAAGCACATCTACGACACCTGTTCGCCGTGCCGCAACGTCGCTTCTTTATGTGTTTGGATGTGAACACTGTGGCGCCATCTAGTGGCAGCAAGTTAAAGCGGGCCAACACCGGGCCGGAGAAACTTTTTATTCTCTGAAATTACTGATGAATATAGCAAGAGAATTGCCAGTCTTTTTTTTTTCGAGGAAAAAAATCATGAAAATATAGATGTTAAATCGGGCACGAAACTGAAGAGCTGCAGTGTAGTCGTTGCTATTTGGCTATGTACACGACATATAGTCAGGCTTAACTGCTAAAAAATCGGCAAGTAATCTAAAAAACATGGCCTAGTTGTTACTCAAACCTCAACGTATGAGTGAGAGTTTGCAAATTAAAAGCGAATGCCTTCATGTATAGCGAGAAATGGCGCCGAAGAACACGGCGACGGTGCTGTATTTGGTCCGAAAGGGCCGTGCAGGGTGCCGCCATGTTTGTTTACAAGCTAACGCTAACTCTCCGCAACGATAAAAGGGATTCCGTAAAGTGTTTGCGGACCGGTAAGTGGCGGCGCATGCGCAGACGTCGCTTGCCGGGCCCGGTAAACGGTAACGTAAACACGGTAACGATATGCTATCACTCTCTGTTGAGTCCGTTCCCCTGAGATACCGCTCGCTATGGAGACAAAATGTGGCCGTGTACGATTTACGTTTCTTTGCATACTAACTTTATGTTCCGAGATATACAATTGCGTTCTCTGGCCCGATTTCCCCTAGAAGCAATGTTTTGCACCATAAAAAGTAACCGCCTTTGATTATTTCTGGCAGATGAGCAGCAGCATGGATCGAACCGGCATGTTTCGGATCAGATGCCGAGTGCCATAGCAACTGAGCCACCGCGACAGCTGAAGGGATAGTTTTCTATGCAACCGCTGGGTACTTTAATATCTGAAATTGAATCTGTTAATTCGGGGCCAATCAAATTCGTATACTCCACTTAATAAGCCAGGTGTGTCAAGTCGGTCCTATGTCTTGCTAGGACTTCACAATCTGTCCACACCAGAAAGCTGTCATGAGCCGGAAGCACCTGATCTGCTTATCTGTGCGTTCACTGGCAGCAGGCCATGGCACATTTTTGGAAAAGGAGGCATCATGATCCTATAGATCTCCACAGTTAACATCGTCGCCTAGTGCACAATGCTCACAAACTCCATACAGGAGATGTCACTGTACAAGAGGAGTATGCACCAAAACTGTTTTGGCGGACTGGTGTTATAGCGGAGTGTGTCAGAAGCAAGCGTGGAAGAGTGTGTACATAACGTATACGCCTACCATAAGAATCACAACTGGTTGAGCCGGTACAACGCTTACGACCGCTAGAAGTCGTCACCTTAGGGCCAAGGGTATACGTTGAAATCTGACGCCTGGTGTGCGACGGGTAGAAGACTGAGCGGAGAGGGTCGCGGTTCAAATAGAGGGGAACGCTAAATTTGCAGCCAGGATTAGAGGCAGTTAAACGCGGTTTGTGGGCCTTCCGTTACAGAGGGCTCGAATAATTTAGGTCGCCTGGGATTTTTTAACGTGCACTGACATCGCACAGTATATTGGCCTATCGATTTTGGCCCGATAGAGCCTACAGCAACGGCTTTAGGTGTTATGGTTTCAAATGAGAAGATGGCACATGACAGTGTTTCTTTCATTAAATATACCAAGGTACATCAGGCTTTCGACAGAACTCTTTGAGCCGTGCTCACCATATATCGCAACATTATACCACCCATTCAAAATCATTTTGATACTTTACGCGAGAACGTAAAGTTCGCTCATCTGTAAAACCTGCGTCGTCGTCCAACGTCCTTTGTCAGTCGGAAAAAAAAATCCCAGAAGTTTTAAATGAAGCTGACAGATTTGGAGAGGGGCATAATGAAGCCAAAATTGGCGAGGAGGCTCCAATAATAGGCAATCACCTGTCCAACAACATTTGTGAATTGTTTAGAGACTATATTAAACAGCGAATAATTTATGTACCTTACGTGTTTTCTTCGTTTATTAAATCTATTTTATTTATGTAACCCACCCCTTATGCAACACCACCATTCTCGGGGGCCTTTGGTAATAAAGTGAAGTGAAGTGAAGAATTTCTGTTTGTAGAAGTAATTAATTAAAAAAATTCACAGCGGTCTAAATAAGGCTGAACCTCATTAGAGAGCGAAAGCTATGGTGCATCTGGCAAGTAGACGCGGCTCGGCATCTGTAACGTTCAGTGCGTTCTCCACACTGGATAGGCAGGGCGCCCATCCTGCCACCCTGGCAGGTGGCAGTTAAATTAACGGTTGATCGCGATAGGTTGGTCGCCAATGAACGCTGCGGCCTATTCTACCGCCCTCTACCGTGGAATCGAAAAATCGAAGGTGAAAGGTCAACTGGTGCCACACCAAGGAGGACCACATATGATAAGTCCTATAACCAGCCGACCTCTGACTCACTTGAAAGTCAACCGGCAGCGCACGGCGCAATCTTCTTTACGTAGCGTAGTGAAGCTTTCGCTTCAAAAATTGCCGGCATTGAGGGCACCACTCAGGCAATCTGCGTGCCAGGCGGGCACGCAACTATAGGCCATGAAGGGCCGTTGATTGAAGCGTTTTAGAGGGGCAGATAGTCTACACGTTGTGATGTGCATGACTCAGTAACGTGTGTATTAGATGTGTTTGCTTTTATGGTGCTACCGGGTGTAACATCGCGAAACAGATAAGCTTATGAGGGACGCCATAGTGAAAGGCTATAGGGATAATTTGAACCACTTGGGGTTCTTTAACATGCACTGACATCGCACAGAACGGGGGCCTCTAGCATTTCGCCCCCATGGAAATGCAACCGTCGAAATCAAAGCCGCGTCTTTCGGGCTATCAATCCAGCACCATAGTCACTGGTCTTCCGCGGTGGCTGTTCGAGATGTGTACTATGTAATGCTGTCTAGCCTAGATAGTGATTGACAATGGTAACTGATAATCGGTAATTGTGATTTGTAATCAATATTGTGACCGGTTATTATGAGTGTAATTGATGTCGACATCAGCAAAATGAGAAAGGAAAGGAATAAGAACAGAAGAGTAAAAGGAGAAGGCATAAGCGTCCTGCTAGTTTTTTTCTAATTGTGGAACAGTTTGCCAACCTATAGATGTTGCCTCGAGAGTACGGGTGATTTATCATTGTTTTAGGCAAAATAGGGTGGTCAATGTTTTTTTTTATTTTTTTGTCTTCTGTAATGTATATGATATCTGTTCCTATTAGAAGTGCTAATTGTTGAAATAGTGTATTATCGGTTTGTTTTTGTAATAGCGTTTCTTTCAACTATGTTACGTATTCCCTCGTCGCGCTCTTATACACGTGGAATATATACTCATTTCGTCTTATGGGAAATTGTATAACGACGCATTGTTATTTCGAGGTGACTAATAATTCTGCCCTCACCCACCCACTCGTGTAACGTTTGGAAGGGCCCTTGTGGTGCATAAATAAACAACATACTAGACGTTGCGTGCCACTGGTCACAAGCGTGGCACACTAAAATCAATAGTGGCAGGGCAAAAGCTTTGTGCCTGCAGCGGAACTTGCAAACGTGTCCACACACCTGACATGCAGATGGCACGAATGAAATGGTAGGATAGAAAAGGAGGTGAAACAAATATTAGAGGGTCTGTAAGTGCACATTGAAATCAACATCGCCAGCACAGTATCAATATAACGGAACCTGTCGTGAAAATCATTCAATTATGATAGTGAAAAATTCATTTGAAGAGTTTCCTCTACGGCTATGCTCTCTCATTAATAGGTTTGGCTGGAGGAGGTGTTCATTTGCTTTTTTCCATGCATTCAAGGCTGCACTACCACGTCTGCGGAGCGCGCCTGGATGTCTCTTTGCTGTCGGAGATGTAACCTATCGCGCTCCGTCACGTGATCAATAACGAAACGGTAACTTTAGTGTCACCCGACGGCAAGTGACCGGTCAGCGGTTGCCGACGTAATATTCACCTGATGTGTGACACCAATGGCGATGCCGTTGACAAATCAGCGATTGACAGCTTCGCCTAAAAACTGTGGCCTCCCTTGGCCATCGCTGACATGCCTGGCAATAAACGTGGGTCCACCCCTCTTCCGTGCGCAGATGTCCCCCACGCTTGGTTGTAATGAGACCGGTACAGCGACGTGGATGGGACCTTGCTTGGATGCGGGGCTGCTCGACGAGAGCGCCAGTAGCGACATCTTCGATGAGTTCTTCCTAAAGGCGACGGAGGAATATATGCATGAGATTATTCAGGAGCCTGCGCGAGACCGCTGTCAAGAGGAGGGTAAGCCAGTTACTGTGCTCTACAAATGCGTTCAGAGCGATTAGGGGCATAGAATGGAATCGCTTTGAGGTGGCAGCCGGGTTCTCTAATGAATAGGTTCTCTTTCGAACCAAGATTAGAGATGGCGGGAAACGTCTCTTTATTGGGCGCCGTTCAAAAAATATCACGAATTGATACGTGTGTCATATGACTTCATATGTGCTACATACGCGTTATACATCACAATTGCGCCTAGTATCAACACATATATGCATATGAGTTCATGCGTACCACAAAAGTGTTATTGTACAAGGGCTCCTGGTATGACTATTTTGTGATTGTCCTTCAAGTAACGTCGGCCAGAGCACGAAGAGACCCGAGAGCTGACGACGAAGGCTCCATAAACGCGTCGGCACCGTCGCAGTCATCAGCGGCGGCCTCCAGCGACTGCGACTGCTAGACTACCCCGGGGGAACAGAAGCGCCATCATGTTCCCTTTGATCGCACCGGCAGCGGTAAGGGGAGAGTAGCAGCAGTAATAACATTTATTGCGGAAGAGAAGAGTTAGGGCACAAGGGGTGGGGGAGAGATAGACTTGGAGCTTCAATGGTCAGTGTTCCCTATTACAGTATCCCGATGACCTCCGCCGCCGGCTTGTCCCTCGTCACCAGCATAATCTGTGTGCTTGGGGCGGTTTAGTCAAGAGCCCCTCCTACTGCCCTAGACTAGGGCTAGTTAACATTTGTAGTAAAGGGCTTTTTCACTGCTGTAAAGGATGGCCGCAAGAGGAGAAAACGATCCTTTTCGACGCGGTGCTGCTGTCAGAACACCACGATCTCTTCGGGAGCAGGTGATCTTCCTATAAAGGGTACTCCAAGTTGTCAGGGGTCATCGCCCGATCCCAGCGGGGCTGCTTGACCTGCTGAAGAATATGTGTCGTCGCGAGAAGTGCTGAGTAAAGGTGGCCTCATCCCTATCGCCATCAAAAATACTCTGAAAAGGCACCGCTGTCACGTCCTGCGGTGGGCGGCACCCAGACATCACGTGCGTCCAGCCCATGGGACACTTCTAAAGAAACTGTGCTCCTCATATAGTGAACTATATTCGGATACAACGCAAGAATGAGGCGGCCAATGCCCCTTAATGGCGGCACTCCAGCCAATGCCGTCGACAGCTTCCCATGACATCGCTGCTGCATTCAAACACTGGCTAGGAAGCAAAGAAAAGGAGAAAGTCCATTGTACCCGGCCTGTGGGGAGAGTGTTCTTTGTTCGGGCTAGGGACGCGGAGGGGTGAAAAGGGCAGGTTGGAGATAGGGCGCAGGGTCACTAGCGCTACGTGACGTGGCACGGGGACAAAGGACCATCTTTTATTTTCTGCCAAACTTCTGCTGCATTGCAATTGCGACGTCATGGGAACAGGTTGCTTGCATTAGCTTCAGGGCCTGCTTTGAATGGCATTCGCCTCTAAATTCTTAATTTGTATCAGACAAGGGAAGAGAGAACCTTTAAAATGAGCAGTGTTGTGCATGTGCAGCATACTTGTATCATGCAGACAAAGTATGCAAATAATGGTCCGTAATCTCCTGAGCATGACTGCTAAAGTTGTTTGTTTCGGTTGGCAACCACCACAACGTGAACTATTTATGGTGTTTCTGAAACAACGGTCAGCCTGTCCCCTTTTCATTCCGCCACCGAGTGTGCAGAAGCACAACGAATACATGATGTATCTGCTAAACAACGAACATAGGAAGGAAAAAGACTGAGCGGGCCAACTGAATCGGAATCGTCTCTTTCTAATTGCATTCCACCCCTTTTTTCAGTGTGCTACCGCCTTGAGAGAGCGTTCCGGCCCAAAATTTATAAATATCAGCCCTAATACCTGCGGCAAAGTTAAATTTTTTGATTATCAAGTATCGTTATAAAACATGATTCACTACAAATGTTTTCTCGATACCGGTTACTCCAGTACTCTCATTTTTCTCTCAAGCTATATTTATTATCTTTACACAACCTGTATCAAAAGAGTGTATCAAAGATACAGGTATATTCGGTGCTTCAATGTTTACAACCGAACATCTCGAGCACCAATGAATACAAATCATTTTGTTCATTGAGTTTGTTGTTCATTGTTCAGTGTTCATTGTGTTCATTGGCGCTCCCGGCTCATTGGCCCTCACGCTCACGGCTAGCTTTATACCAAACAACGACTTCCGGATCTGTCGAGTTCACTTCCCGAAGCATACGTTGCTGCCGCAGCGAGAAAGGCTTCTATTCTTCCATGGCTTGCAACTGACGGCCGAGCGCATCGCCTCCCGCATTCATTCGATTCCACGCGCGTGCGCAGTAAGGCGCATAGCCAGTCGTGGCGTCAACGCGCAGAAGGGGAGGTGGCGAGGCGACGGAGTCAGCGGCGGTCACGGCGGCGGCGCAGATGTGACGTCACGCGCGGCGCACCTGTGACGAAACTCGCGCTTGCGCAGTAGGTGCAGATGGTCAAGACGGGCAAAATCGCTCCGGCTAGCGTAGTGTAGCTTTCGCTACAAAATATTTGAAATTTGGGAGTAATTATACGTCTCAACGTTCAGCCATACGCGGCCATATAGGTGTATGAAAGGAGCTGCACAGAATGAGCGAAAACTTACAGAAACGTCCGTCCTTGCTCGGGTATTGAAACGGGGACTACTGCCTGTCCGGAGTCGCCACCCGTTCGCCCGGCCTGAACGCATCAGCGGCATCGTCTCTTTAATCCGTTACGCTTTGTTTTTGCTCGAATTAAACGGCCGTTTGAGCTTCCTGCTACGCGTGTGCTCTGCGAGGATGGTTAGTTTGAATGGCAGACAGTGTTTGGGAACGTTGACTTATTACGAAATAGAAAGAGGGACGCACTAATTAAAGAACTGCAGACGTGTGCTGCACTGCGATGGTGCGCAAGCGGTATTCGATTTGGTTGCCATATTTGATATCGCGTCGCCCTATTGTGTTTTTCTTCGTGCCCCTTGTGCCTTGTACTCTTACTGTCGTAGTCGGCCACGTCTATACTTAGTGCTGAGAAATGGAAAGTTGTTGTGCACTCGGTTGTGGTGCTGGTGGTAAACCTTTATTAGACTGTGTACGGAGAGGGCTTTGGGTCCGACCATAAGGGCCTGTCCCTTACAATTTCAAGTGAGGTGTCCCTAGTCCGGGTCCCCTGTGGCTTCCACGGCGGCGCTGGTTGTAGCCAACAAGTTTTCTTTGGCCTGGAGGTTGGAGGAACCGAGCAAGGCAGCCTCCCTGTCTTCTCGGGAAGTGTGGGGATCGGTTGGGAAGGAAGGATTTAGTGCAGGTGGGGAGGGGCAAGCCCACGCCATGTGATTGGTGTTCGCAAACACCTCCCCACAATGTGGGCACTCCCCTGAGAATGCCGGAGTGAAATGCTTTAGTACTGCCGGGCACAGTACCCTGTTGGTGTATAGACAGAGAAGACAGCCCTCATCTTCCGCCTTTTTGAGGCCTTTACAAGGGGTGGTGTAGTGGCCGTGTAAATTTTGGCATAAGAGAGAAATCTTACGGAAAGTATAGCAGGTGTGAGTTCCTCGTCCTGCGCTGGTTGTAGGTGAGGTCATGCTCGGTGAGTGAGCGCGCGGGCGGCAGAATAACCTGAGTCATTCCTCTCAATGTCTACATGCACTGGAGCCCATGCCATGGTGCGATGGGTTGGAAAAACGTGGTACTGTCCTGGTTTTAGAATTTTTAAGGCCCTGTATGGGTTGCGGCATTGTTCCATGTTCCGGCAGGCGCTTCGACAGTCGGTGATGATGACTCGAGACTCTGGATCCGCGGCAGCCAACGCGATGAAGATTTCCTCCGCGTGAGTAATGTTTGGGGCAGGGAAGGTGATGCCCTGATTAGGTTTTCCCTGGCGGACGACGGCTGCGGTGTACCAGCACCCGTGGTGTGGCCCAGCTGTGTCCACGTAGAACACTCCCGGCTTAGTGCGGCATTGCTGTGAGATGGGCTCCGTCCGCTCGAGACGGCAACCCTCATGAGTGCCGTTTGTCATGTTCCTAAGGAGGGGGCGCACCTTCAAATCGAAGCGCCATGATTCGGGGATGTGCACCCCCTCTTCCGTGCGTGCTGTGTATGAGATATGTAAGAGGGGCAGTATACGCCAGCCGGCGTCTGTTTTGCTAAGTCACACGGATTAATCCTTAAGGTGGGCCTGTCTGAGCTCCTCAAAGGAATTTGTTATCCATAAGTTGGAGACACTGGTTGCACGTGGTAAAGGGGAGATCAGAGGCTCTACTATAAATTTTCCCGGAAAATTACTTCGAGGGCATTCTCAAAACATTTTCGTAGCTGGAGGAATGGGGCCGAGTGGAGAATCCGACTCGTTACGAATGCATTCGCCAGCTGCAGAGCGTGTTTCCATCCTAAGCCGCCCTTTTGTTAGATACCCTGCGGACCATGAGCTCGAAGCGCCGATTGAGTCCGAGATACCATATTTTTAGGTGACGGCGCTCGTACCTTGGGCACACACCTTCATTTATTTCAATTATTCTGCCTTCGATTGCCTTTATGACTACTCTGTTCGTTTTGTTTTGCGGTAATCTTAGTTCGGGCCCGGCAAATTTATGATGTTCCGGGTTCGCTTCTTATTTTATGAATAATATTTTGATTCTTTGAATGGGAGATTCGGGGGACCCGGCCCGACCAAATCAGCGCTCTCGGCTGCCTATAGGGAAAAATGCTTGCTCACTAACCACGAAGCGCATAAGACGCAGGTATCCAAGCGATTTGTGTGTGTCAAAAAAGACTAGCTGCAGTTAAACTACGGATGAAGCTGGTTAGAGAGCGAAAGCTGAGGTATATGGGGCAAATAGATGCGGCTTGGCGTCTGTAACGTTCAGTGCGTCCCACACACTGGATAGTCACCCTCCCACTCTGTAAGGTGGCCATTAAATTAATTGTTCATCGTGTGATGTAGGTTGCCCAAGGAACACTGTGGCCTATTCTACCGCACTCTAGCGGTGAATCGAAAGCTCAAATTTCAAGTGGTATGACACCGTGGACCACATGTCGTAAGGCCTACAGCACACTTGACCCCTGGCTCACTTGAAGCTCAACCTGCAGCACACGGCGACATCGGCTTTATTTAGCGTAGTGAAGCTTTCGCTTCGAAATCGCAGGAGGACCGAATGATGTGGACGGCGGCAGCAGGAAGCAGGAGCAGCAGGCGCCAGGGTGCCTCAGCGCCACGCCGATGGGGAGCCCAGCAGGTGCTCAGTGCCGGGACACATTCCACGAACCGCACCAGCTACAACAGGTGAGACTCATTAGTGTACAGTAATGGTCTGCTTCTTCTGTGCCCTTGTGGACCGTTTAAAAAAGAGACATATTTTATAGGGAGGGTTTTAAAGTATGCTCGCAATTGAGGGGCAATAAATGGGGCGAATAGATTCAGCCGATTGTTATCGGTCAGTCCGTTCCCCTGACATACTGCTCGCAATGGAGACAAAATGTGGCCGTGTACGATTTACGTTTCTTTACATACTAACCATACTAACCTAATGCTACGAGATATGCAATTGCGCTCTCTGGCCGGATTCCCCCGGGAAGCAATGTTTTGTACCCTAAAAAGTAACTACCTTTGACTATTTCTGGCAGCTGAGCAAGGTTGTTTTGTTGTCCTGCCAAACTAGTTTTCGTCTTTCGAAATCTTGTCATGCCAATGTGGTTGTGTTCGTTAGTGTACAGCTCCCATGAGGACTATACAGCTCAAGGGGTTCGTTTCTAAATTGTTTAGCGGGGCTTCCTGGAGCATCTAACAATTCAAAGCTCGGGAGGACTCAGGAATCGAAGATATTTATCGTTAGGGAGATTACGGCGCCGAGTATGCGTAACCATGTACGCTGAAGGACTCGCAAGCAAACCCTCCAGGCTGTATACATTTGATGGGGGGTTTACATGATGTGTAGCTGGTACAAGTAAAAACGTCGGCTAGAAAAATATGTAACGAAGTAAATCTTTCTAAGCTTCCCATCCCTGCCGATAGAATGGTTGCAACGGACTGTCGCTGCTTAAATGTGTTGTCAGCGTGCGCATAGTTACTTTTTTTGTGGACTAGGCTTCCAAAATTCTGTCATCATTAATACCTGTGCTCCGAAAACTGCTAAGCAGTACGAATTGATTCGACCCAACCCTGCGGGAAAATCACTCTCGTGGAAATATTTCTGCTAGCGATTCAAGGTTCATAAGCCTGGCACCAACAGAAAGCTGCTCCATCAGTGAGCGAATTGCTAAAGTCGCGCGATACTACTGGTGGGACATAGAAAATTTTTCTGAACTGTAACCACTTTCTCCCATCCTGGAAACAAATATATGTTTAAAATTGGCAAGGACGTGGAAAAAGCGTTCGGCTTGCACTGTAATCTTAGTCACCTGTAGCTGTAGTGGATTTTATTAAAATATTACAAGGAATGAAAAGAGGTTTACAAGCTGCAAAAGCTGCCGTATTGCTCCTCATATTCAGCCTGAGAAAAAAGCGTATGGTAAAAACGCGGAAATGAACCGAAAATTACTGGCAGTCAGTGCGACTGCCGCGAAGCGGTGTGCATTAGCAAGTTAGCTCCGATTTCATGATCACATTGACTCGTGACGCCCTCTTTGTGTAGTCACGCACACTAGAGCATGCGCCAGGGATTTGTGGCGGACGGTGTATGCAGCTGCGCCAACGCAAGAGGCTGGCAGTTCAGCACGTGCTAACGAAGACTGCTTTTCCAGTTTTTTCGAATCATTTGTGATATTTTCCAGTTTGTTGAAATTAGATTTCAGGTTGCATCAATCGTTTGATCAAGTACCATCAAGCGTATACGCTTCGAACCGGACACGTGTTTTAAACTAGGCTGGTCGTGCCAGTGACCGCGTGCTCTTGTTTTCGGACTGTGCTGTGCATAGATGAAAGTTGAAAAAGACGATTCCCTAAGCAAAGCTGGAGAGCCTGGAGGGATGGCCGAGTGGCCTAAAGCAGCGGTAACTGACGGTGATCTCTTTGTGCCGCATCGGGTTCGTTTCCCGCTCGATGCCGTAAGCATGGTAAGGTTTTTTTCCCCTGCTCTGTGCTCTGCTGAACATACTATAGTGGGAAAAATGGTGGGGCCGCTGCACTCGCGTGCCAATCCATGTCAGACTGCATGCGGGCGCCACCTGCACTCCTGTTGTCGAAACCAGCGCATTGGCGCGCGCCCATGGAGGAAGGAAAATTTGAGGAGAGGCCATTACGTGACATTTTTTGAAGCCGGAAACGAGCTCGGCGCCATATTGTCCGGGCGCGCTCTTCTTCATTTTTATCCGCGCTCTTGTTTCCCCGCGCGCGCGTTTCAAACCACGTGAATGAGTTGGACTAAAGAGACTCAAGTGCGAGTGGCGCTTGGTTTCTGGCCGTTTTTCATGTACGGGAGACGTCGGAACTGTTCGTGCGGACATCCAGCTCCTTCCAGTTATTGCTCTTTGTCGCGTCGTCTCCGCGCCGTCCCCAATCTCTCGTTCGAACGAAACAGTCCGGCTTGCATGGTCATAATCAAATAGCATTCGGCGAACGAACTTATCGCAACTGCGGTAAGCGCGGGAAGGAACTTTTACTTATTGCGGTGGCCCACCATGGTACCTAGTGTCTTTCGCAGCTTTCGCCCGCGTCGTTTTGCGACGACGGAGATATGTGTCCCCGTGTTACGTCCAGGCTGCACTTGGCGAAATATACTGGTATACTTACATCCGGTTCATCCTAGCCTCGTTCGTGTTAATGGCAGGGCTAGAAGGTTAATTTCACCAGATAAGGTGAAGGACAAAAGGACAAAAAGTTTAGTTCAGTGAAATTGTGTATAAATACACAGCTATTGCCAGAATATAGCAGAAGAAAACAAAACCAAATCTTGCATATATATATATATACTTTCAAGAGCATGCTTGTTACTCTGTGCCGTGTATCATCTTTCATTCTTATTTTTATGCTGTGTGCCTTGGATCCCACTTTGCATTTCATGATACTTCTGAAAGAACTATCCCACTTTAATGCAATGTAAAGTACTGCCTTTAAATTTAAGCTTCCTGAAAAGTTTTAGTACATGGTTACCCTGGAAGCTTCCCGTGTCCAGCGAGTCGCTGGTACGAGGCAATGGCCCTCTGCAACACTTTGTACATGAGAGCATCATGATTTTCGATTGGACAGCTGTCAAACGCACTCGTGAGGTTGTAAAGAAATCTTTCTTTGCTGGAATGAATTTAGATCTTCATGTCTGAGATCCCTGAGCAGGGTTTTTGATGTCGTGATGTCGTGTTGTTTACATGCTTTGCTCGCATAAAAGTGGTCCATATACTGGCCACACTTCAATCACGCTCTCTGGTGGGTAGTACTACCCTCTCAGATTTACGCTTATTCAGTGTGCACGTGCCTGCTTTTGGCTAAGTCGTGAACAATGCTTCCATGCATGCTTCACACAGCAGCTTAGTGTTCAACCTGCCTTTTAATGCTGCTCTTGTTGATGAATATTGCAATCTCTATATTGCATATGTTTGGGCAGCTGACTGTGTCAATGTCACAAAATTCGGCGCATATTCGAAAAAACGGCGCTGTGTGTAAGCAATCGCGCCCGCGCGCGGTAAAATAATAATAAAAAAAACAGCGGGGAAGGATCACCGGAGAGCGCGTAACTTTGCGTGTGCCGCTGCCCTTTCCCCTCAGCTCGCCGGCGCGGCGCCAAAGTGAACATAGCCACACGCGGCGTCGCTTTTCTAGAACGTCTGAGTAGTTTCTACCCATCGTCGACGGAGGGGGCGTGACCTTGACCACTCTAAAGTGATACCCTCTTCCCTTTGCTCTCGCGCTGGCATCTTCGCTTCTCAAGAAAGACCTAGGAATTTCTTGAAGGCTGTCTCCGCGCTCGACCAATGGGGTCGCGCGCCCGGCGCGAGAACAAGGAGCTTGTGCAGTTCAAACTGCGTGTATGTGCGCGCCTGCCTTGGCGCGAAAAACAAACAGACGCGGACTGCGCCTATAAATGAGGGGCTACAACCGCTGTTAGCCCGAGCCGCCGTTTAAGGTTCTGAGAAGGGTGCCCGATATCCGAATCCTGCTCTTCGGAACGGTGAAGTGATCGCCAAGCGAAACGGAAGTGGCGAAGGAAGCGCGAGCATGCTAGCTCAAGCAAAGGAGCAGTCAAGCAGAGAGCTAAGAACGAAGAACGGAAGAGTCCCGCGGATGAACGCTCCGAGGAAGAAAAAAACGTTTTCGCTGGAAACTCTCATCCCTTTTCTGTTTATGACGAAGAATTCACCGGTGTTGCGCTCCCACGTGCTTTTCCTTTTTTTAACTGCGTTCAGGTGAATAGCCACCCGATTCTTGGCCGATCCCCCAGTGTGGGTATGTGCCATCTTTTGATAGGCTAACAGCAACAACAACAACAACAACAACAGTAGAAAGCTGTGCGGAACCGAAAGAAAGGCCACCGAATGGTCACAGGGAAGCAGCGAAACGCGAAAAGAAGACAGCTCAAGAGGACAAGGTGCCTGAAACTCCCACTAAGCTCAGCTTAGGGTAGGTTGTGGACATGTTCATCGTGCTGTTGTGCACATTACTTCAGCTGCATTTCGATTGCACAGGAAAATGCTGGAAGGTAACCAAGCGTGCATTCACACCAGTCAATATTGTGAGCCTGTGAGTTTTGACGTAGGTGCCCTGGAATCCATCGATTGCCTTATTTGTGTGTGCATTCTAAGCGCACAATTCTTTTCCGAGTCGGCAAATTTATCTGGAGGGTTCAGGTGGGGCGAAATAGAAGCCCATGTTGACCGAGAAAAAGACCCGCTAGTCGAAGAGACTCTTGTTGCGACAAAAGGCAACTGCGAAGGTCCTCACGCGCGCATTACGGAAGCGCAAGTAGGAAATGTATGTGGAAGTATCGGCTAAAGTATGCATTGTACTTGTGTGCTCCCTGTTTAATGTTATGCTAATGTGTTGCCGAGTTGCGGCATGTATTGAAATGAATCTTGACAGTTGTCAAGTGGCATGTATGAGGAGACATCATTGTATTTATGTGTGTATGTTGGCATTCGCCATTCAGTATGTGAGCGCAAGCATGTATGACCGAATTTTGTGTTTTGTGAATATTGTCGCACAATATTCTTAAAGGAAGGGGCAGTGCTACAAAATTTGGCGCATATTCGAAAAAATGGCGCTGTGTGTAAGCAATCAAGAGGTGACAGTCAACAATGTTTTCTCCTGCAGCAGTGAGGACAAAAAGAATTCTGCAGTATTTTGTTTTTGCTCTTGAATACTGTATTTATCTTCATAGCAAGTTTTCGTGTGGCTGGCCATGCCAGTAATGCTTTCTCATACAGCAGCGAGGATGGGTAAATATACTAAGAAGTCTGAGTTCTTGACCCTGAATGCAAATCTTATCATCATAACATATTGTTACGGTACGCAGTCGCCAAGCGAAGACGGCGTTGTTGTGTCGCTGAGTAGTCGACGAAGACTAAGACGCTGCCGCTAGTGCTTGTGTGACCCGTTTCGTGGTGTGTCTTCTGTGTACGGCGTACCGTTTCTGCTGCTGAACTAACTCGTAATATTTGGTGGAGGTTGTGCTGGGTACTACACCACGCCCTGGACCTCCGCAGTGGTCGTCACGTTGAATCCATCGCTATGCCGTCCAACGCACCTCCGGCCACAGCGTCAACTCCAGCGCCGACCGTTGTCGTGGCACAGCCTCGCGAACCGGGCACCTTTTGTGGAACCGATGACATCGGTGTTGAAGACTGGCTAGCCATGTATGAGCGTGTAAGCACAACCGACGGGATGCGACCCTCATGCTTGCTAACGTCATCTTCTACTTGGCGGGCACGGCGCGCGTCTGGTTTGAGACGCATGAGGAAGAACTTACCTCTTGGGACACCTGCAAGCAGAAGCTCCGCGACTTATTTGGCAAGCCAATTGGGCGCAAGCTCGCCGCTAAAAAAGACCTCGCTTCTCGAGCTCAGTCATCGACCGAGTCTTACATCTCTTACGTAAATCCAGGACGTCCTCGCTCTTTGCCGTAAGGTAGACAGCGCCATGCCAGAGACCGACAAGGTGGGCCACATTCTGAAGGGGATCGCCGACGACGATTTTAACTTGCTCCTCTGCAAAAACTGCGCAACGGTCGACTCTGTCCTTTAGGTATGCCGGCAGTTTGAGCAATCCAAGCACAGCCGCATTGCTCCCCGTTTCGACCGCCTTCCGAACACGGCGGCGAATACCTGCCAACACTGCAACAGCCGTCCCATCCTGCCAACTTAACCAGAATTGTACGAAGGGAACTGGAGGCTATGACTCCCATCGCCTTCATCCCTCAGCCGCCTGACGATACGATTACTCTGATCCCTGCCATTGTTCGTCAGGAGTTCGCGAACGTGGGTCTCAATTCTCGCCTACCCTCTGCGTCGCCCTGTACACCAACCAGCGCTCCATTGATTGCCGCTGCTTCACCGACACCGGCCATCCCACCGCGTTATCGCTACCGGAATCCTGCGGACTGGAGAACCTCAGACGACCGGCCCATCCTTCTTCACCTGCTCGCGTGTCGGCCACATTTCCCGCCACTGCCGCAGCCGTTGGTTTTGCCCACCTCACTCTAACTCTAATTATGATCGTCGTATGGACTACGGACCTCGTTCTGATTACGATCGTCTTGCTGACTACGGACCGCGCCAGATGTCTCCCCGTCCCGAGTTATCACACGCCAACGACACTCTGACCCCACGCAGGTACAGCCGCTCGCCTTCACCTCAGATCCGTCGCTCCCATTCGCCGCAACTTAAACGCCCGTCCACTCCGCCCTTACCTGGTTCTCATTCTGAAAACAAACCAATGCAGCTCCCGGAGGTGACGCTGCATTGACGACCCGGCCCGAAAATCCTCTCCTGACCCCTGCTCCTTGCCGCAACCTTCTCTATATCTGCGTGGACGGTGTAACAGTTAAGGCTCTGATTGACACTGGCGCTCAAATTTCCGTCTTGAGCTCTTCCTTTCGCCGTCGTTTGAAGAAGGTTGTGACACCCGCCGTTTCCTCAGCCGTTCGTTTCGCCGACGGCGGTGCTGCTGCCGTCGTTGGAATGCGCACTGCGCGTGTTTGCATGGCCGGGCGTACTACAGCCGTCCTGTTCACTGTGCTCGACCACTGCCCCCACGATGTGATCCTCGGCATCGACTTTTTAACAACCCACGCGGCGCTAATTGATTGCTCCACTGACAGTCTTCGTTTAGACCTGCCGCTCTGCTCTGAAAGCGCCGATTCCAAGCCGTCCCGCTTACGTGCCGCTGAATTTACTCGCCTGCCGCGCGATTCTGCAGACTATGTTGCAATGTCCCCGGTTCCCCCGTTCCTGGTGGTGCCTACGTCACTTGCCCAATCAAGGACGTTGTCCTTCAGCGAAATGCCACCCTTCCACTCACCGTCCTGACCGTCATCGGTAACCGCACCTACCTTCCAATTCTCAACTTCAGCCTCTCTATCAAGTTTCACCTGTGGAATCGCACTCGCTGAGCTATTTCCTTTGGCCGAATGCAGTTTATGCCCTCGCAGCTGAGCCTCAGACTGGTCTCCCTGATCCCCGCCCGCGGCAGCTTCACGTCCGGCCCTTATTTCCGCAATGATCGCGGCGGATTTGCCACTAGACCACGCCAGCGCGCTCACCACCCTGTTAGTTTCCTACAGTGACGTCTTCGATTTTGGGAATCGTCCTCTCGGCCAAACTACCGTCGTGACCCATCATACAAATAGGGGCGATGCCAGCCCCATGCACAAAAGGCCCTATCGTGTCTCCCTTCCTGAGCGCCATGTCATTCAGACGGAAGTGGGCAAGATGCTGGCGAACAACATTATCGAGCCTTCTAGCAGTCCGTGGGTATTCTCTGTTGTGTTTGTTAAAAATAAAGATTGCAGTTGGCGCTTCTGTGTCGACTATCGCCATCTTAATCAAATAACAAAGAAAGAGGTCTATCTTCTTTCGAGAATTGATGACGCCCTCGACTGACTACACGGCGCCAGCTATTTTTCTTCTATTGATCTCCGTTCCGGCTACTGGCAAAGTGCTGTTGACGAACGGGATCGTGAGAAGACAGCCTTTGTCACCCCCGATGGCCTGTACCAATTCAAGGTCATGCCTTTTGGCCTCTGCAACGCTCCTGCCACCTTTGAGCGTATGATGGACTCGCTCCTGCGTGGATTCAAATGGACGACGTGCTTGTGCTACCTGGATGACGTTGTCGTTTTCTCCCCCACTTTCGAAAGCCACCTACACCGTCTTTCTGCTATCCTTTCCGTCTTCCGCCGCGCCGGCCTCCAACTCAACTCCAAGAAGTGCAGCTTCGGCCAGCGCCAAATCAAGGTCCTCGGCCACTTGGTCGATGCTTCTGGTGTAAGCTTGACCCTGACAAAGTTCGTGCCGTCCGCGAGTTCCCCACCTCCGTTCCTTAGCGATGTGCGCAGTTTCTTCGGGTTCTGCTCGTATTTCCGCCGGTTTATCCCGAATTTCTCCGACACGGCCCGTCCCCTTACTTCCCTCCTGAAGAAAGATGTGCCTTTCTCCTGGGGCCTTGAACAAACTAGCGCCTTCACCGCACTTGTTGCGGCCCTCACGGCTCCACCTGTGCTGGCCCATTTCCATCCTTCTGCGCCTACAGAACTTCCCACCGACGCCAGTGGCCATGGTATTGGGGCCATCCTTGTGCAGCGCCAGCACGACCACTATTGTGTCATTGCTTACGCCAGCCGCCTGCTATCTCCCTCTGAACGCAACTATTCCATCACTGAGCGGGAGTGCCTTGCACTTGTTTGGGCGTTAACAAATTCCGCCCTTATTTGTTTGGGCGGCCCTTCTGCGTCGTTACGGACCACCATGCCTTGTGTTGGCTCTCCTCTCTTAAAGACCCCACAGGCCGACTGGATCGCTTGGCCTTGCGCTTGCAGGAATACACATTTACTGTTGTTTACAAGTCCGGCAACTTGCACCAAGACGCTGACGGTTTGTCCCGCCATCCTGTCGATCCTCCTTATTCCCACAGCCGTGATACCGACGAGTGTGTTTTGTCCATCTCGGGCTTTCTACACATCGACAACGAGCAGCGCTGTGATCCATCTCTGCGCCCTATTATCGACCACCTCCGAAGAGGCGCTTCCGATCCTGACCTGAGCCTGTTCGTGCTGCAGGTGCAGCAGCACGATATTCTCTACCGTCAAAATATGCACCCTGATGGCGCCGACCTCTTGCTCGTCGTCCCGACGCATCTCCGCCCCACGGTCTTTGCCCAGCGTCTTGACGCACCTACTGCACGGCACCTCGGCGTATCCCGCACGTACGACAGCGTGCGCCGGCGGTTCTTCTGGCCTGGCCTTTACCGCTCTGTCCGCGGTTACGTTGCTGCCTGCGATCAATGTCAGCGCCGGAAAACGCCCCCGCTCCCACCTAGCGGCCCGCTTGAGCCCTTCGACATTCCGACTGAGCCATTTTTCCGTGTTGGTCTGGATCTGCTCGGGCCTTTTCCCACATCAACTTCCGGGAACAAGTGGATTGCCGTTGCGACCGATTACACTACCCGGTACGCTATCACGCGCGGTAGCCCGACCAGCTGTGCCTCCGATGTCGCCGACTTTCTCCTCCATGACGTCGTCTTGCTTCATGGCGCTCCTCGTGATCTGCTTACAGACCGAGGCCTCTGCTTTGTTTCTAAAGTGGTCCACGACCTTCTCCGCTCCTGCTCCACGCGTCAAGTTCACCACGGCCTACCATCCCCAAACTAACTGCCTTACTGAGCGACTTAACCGCACCCTGACGGACATGCTGTCCATGTATGTCTCCGACCACCATCGTGACTGGGACGTCAGTTTACCCTTCGTGACGTTCGCCTACACTTCCTCACGCCATGATACCACCGGATACTCCCCCTTCTACCTGCTTTTTGGTCGCGACCCGTTGCTACCCTTTAAGAGCTTACTGCCTTCTGACCCTTCTACTAGCAGTGATGCTTGTGACGTCATTGCCCGTGCTGACGCCGCCCGCCAAATCGCTAGGGATCGTCTCCACGCTTCTCAGACCGCTCAAAAACGTCGTTACGACCTTCATCATCGTGACGTCAATTACCCTCCCGGCTCCCTGGTACTCCTCTGGCACCCTGCACGCCGTGTAGTACTGTGTGAGAAGCTCCTGCCTCGTTACGTTGCTCCTTACCGCGTTTTGAGGCAACTGAGCGATGTGACCTATGAACTCACGCCGCTGCACCCCAAATCTTCTTCCGTGGCCCCCTCCACACAGCTTGTGCACGTCGCCCGTCTTAAAACCTACCACACTCACCCACCCCCTATGCCTCCCCGGGTCTGTGCCTTCTCCCGCGGGGTGGAGGGGGGGGGGGTAGTGTTACGGTACGCAGTCGCCAAGCGAAGACGACGTTGTGTCGCTGAGTAGAAGACGAAGACGCTGTCGCTAGTGCTTGTGTGACCCGTTTCGTGGTGTGTCTTCTGTGTACGGCGTACCGTTTCTGCTGCTGAACTATCCTCGTAATAATATTCATAATGATGACCGTGCCAGCAATGACGTTTGATTCAGAACTTCAAGAGCCTCTCATAGAGGTGACAGAAACAGAGAGGGCCGACAGTGCCTACAGTAGCACGTCAGGGGAGGATTTAGGGGGGGATGTCATCCCCATCCCAAAGCCTGAAATTTTACATAGGAAAACCGTGTCGATCCCCTATTTCTCGACAAAAAATTCCAAATGAGACAGCCCCCCTCCTCCCCCCTTTAAAAATGATCCATGAATCCGCCCTTCTAGCATTGCCACGTGACAGGTTTTACATCCATAGGTCTAGTTTGGAGCATGAGAATTAATATACATGACCGTACCTTTTCAGACTGCTTCTAGAAGTTTAGGAGTACCCAGATGCTTCAGTATAGGTTTCACAGTGTTGTGCATTATTTCAATGCTGTGTTTCATGTTTAACGTGCACAGCTGCAGCTGTACAGATAAGTTTTCTCTAGTTTTGGAAATACTAGCTTGTAAGCCTCTGCAGAGTAGCACACTTTACTTGTGATCCACCATACAGAAAATGAAAATCAGTGTATTGAACACATCAAATTATTTTTCTTCAACATAACCACAGGCATCATTGAAATTGAATGCACGTGTGCATTCTCATTTCACTGAGCACCTTTTACCACAAATGACACTATCATAGGACATGGGCAAAATAAACACATGTGAAAAAAGGCGTCCAAATTCAGTTCGAGCTTCATTACACAGTGAAAGCTCCAGAGCAATAACGTTCATACTATTAATACGCGAAGGGTGGCAAACGAAACCATATGGGGAGTTGAAATATTGTCGCTATCATGAAGTGCCAAAATGCTTCGCCTTTTTCGCATTTCTTGCCCATGACCTCAACAAAGCAATTGCTGAACCTGCTACAGGAACGGATCTGAAAACAGCGAGCGACCAGAAATACAGACTTGATCTCGATATGAACGAATACACGAGGCCGGCACGTCCCAAAGGCAAATAGCTCACACGACACTTCAAACGGGCATGCAACAAAGTTTCTATATACTAAGAACAAAGCGAGCGCAGCTGCTTCCTTTACAGTATCGTTCTCCGCCCATGTCATGAACCCCGCCGCTCACACAAGCGAAATCGTCGAAAAAGAAAAATACCAGTTGTATTAAAACCAACACCAGTTGCAATCGATGCAGCGTTGCAAGAACACGCATAACTAGCAACGATGGTTTCACTGCTGATCGAAACGGGAACGCGAATAGCACACGACACGCACAAGACATGAAACGGTCGCACAATACGCCGACGACCGCTGTGTAGTGCACGCTGTTTCGAATCACTGGTGAACGAACTGCGCGAATGCTCATTTTAGTGAACAGCGGCGGTCTCCCGACGGCTCTGAGCAGCGCTGCAGTAGACGTTGTCGTTGAATGGCTGTCGCCGAAAGCGTTCTAATCCGGGCACGCAGCGAGAATTTTGCACTAAGATATGGTTGAACGCCGTCAACGTCAGCCTGTGAGCACCACCCAAAGCATAATCTTGAGCAGTTAAAGAAAGTGCGCCTACGCCGCACCTCAAATGGTACACCGCGGCCGGCTGCTGACGCCCGGTTTGTAAACAGCAACTACAACGCCGTTGCTAAGCTGCCCGGACAAGATGGCCTCCCGAGCGAGAAAAAAAACCACGTGACTTCCTCCACACTTTTCTCCCATGTCGTTGTAGGGGAAGTGCCCCTCCTGAGTTTTCCTTCCTCCATGCGCGCGCCTATCTCGATCAGAGCCGGTCTCGGCAACAGGAGGGCTTCGTCAGGTGGCGTTCGCATGTAGTTTGGCATGGGTTGGCACGCGATGGTAGGGGCATCTATTTGGCTCACGATTATAGATCGGACGCAGGGTTTTCGGTTATATAACCGCGTCAATCCTAATGAACTGAAGGAAAAGCGGAGTTGTGCTTGCAATCCAACAGACACCGTCAGCACTGTTCTAGACTGAACAAAATATCTGGAGTCAGCCGACCTTTTATTCTTCTGAAAATTTCAGTACTGGGATCTCATGCTGACATGCTTTGCGCTCGTCGTGCGTCCACCCGTCTTCCGTTTTTTTTTTCCGTGCGCAGATGCCTTCCCCTGATTCCGATGACACCGTTACTTCGTCGTGGATGGGACCGTGCTTGGATACAAGCCTGTTCGACGAGAGCGCCAGTTGTGAAACCTTTGAACAGTTCTTCCGGAAGACGAAGGAGGAATCTAGCTGCGAGATGAATGAGGAGGCTGCGCGGGCCCGGTGTGAGGAGGAGGGTAAGCGGCGGCCACGGCTGCTTTGACGTGGTTGGTGTGATTAGAGGCGCAGCTCGGAATCTCTGCGATGGCTTGCTCTGTGTGCCAGCCTTAGATCGATACATTTCATTAGCTCTTCCAATACTTTGCGACAACTATCGAAACTGTGTTTTGAGGTCCTGCTGTCTGCTACAGCAAGTTTCAGTTCTTTCTCTTAACAAAGGTATCTTAAACCGAATCAATGAGACAGCAAAGTTGCATAGCGAAGGTACTAATTTTTACACAAACCACACAGAAAGACCAGACAGGACGGGCGCTGTCTTTATGGTCTTTCCGTGTGGTTTGTGTAAAAATTAGCGCTGTTTTTACTTTTGTGACACAATGTTACACCAACTAGCCCAGAAAGGGGTGCTGTTAATCGAACTTGAATAGCGAACAAACGAGAGTTCACAATATCCTAGCCAGAATTATTAGTAAGTAACAAGCACTGATGTGGCAATGCCGAGAACAGATGATCAGTAATCCTTCGGGGTATAGAAGTGGATTCCAAGAGGAAAGGGAGAGATTTTAAGGACACAGAAGAGGTATGCTAATAGTTAGCCTGGCATGCTACTCCAGATGATGGTTAAAAAAGAGGATGAAAAAAAAGGAAAAAAAGAAGCAACTGAGGGTAGTTGACGGATCCGTCACGCGACGATACCTGCACACTCCTCGCGCTATTTTATACTTGTTTACAGTGGGCGAACAGGAGCACTTCTAACTGCACTCAAAGTGCTCTCTCGCAAGCTGCTGCGTTCCAGTGGGCGAACAGGAACAATGTATTCCAATGGGTATTGATTATTCGATAGCTTGAATTATCAGTGCTTGCTAAGTGACCCGTAATGAGAGCATTGCATGAGAAAGTATCCACTGGAGTTAATAAAGAGCACGAACTTTGTATTTGAAGATGCATAATCTTATGGGCAAGGAAGTTAAGCATCAGAAGGAGGCCTATGCTCGGCAAAGAAGTTTAATTGTCTTTCTCTTTTCTCTGTCGCTTCCTTTATTCCGCTTCCTTTGTGTTGGGTAGTCAACCGGGCAACGCATGGTTAGCCTTCCTGCTCTTTGTGTACTGTGTCTCTCTCTCGCTCCTATTTTACGAGCCAATTTTCAGCGAATGCTGCTGTAATGATGATTACTGAACTCGCATGGAAAGAACAGAAATGCTTTTGTGCGCTAAACACGCAGTGTTTTGCTCCTGCGTCTCTACTACGAGCAGGTCCTCGCTCATCGCTCAGCGTTGAATACGCAGGCACCCAACATTTTACGCGTGTCGGACTAAAACCGCAGGCGAACCAAGCGGGACCCACGGCGAAAGCAGAGAACAGGAGGATGGGGAGGCGCCACTCCTCCAGCGATGCGAATGGGAAGGCAGAGAACAGGAAGATGGTGAGGTGCCACTCCTCCAGCGATGCGAATGGGAAAGCAGAGAACAGGAAGATGGTGAGGTGCCACTCCTCCAGCGATGCGAATGGCACATGAGCGTCGAGCAGATGGCGAGCCCGGAAAAGGAGGACCACCCGACCGTGGTCGATGAAGACGGGGAGCCGTACAAGGTGCAAGAGGTACGTGTTATACTTACTGGTGTATGTAATAGAGGACTACTTCAACAGCGCCTTTTTCGAGCATTTCGAAGGCGGAGTTGTTTGACAGATTATGTTTTAGGCTGGTATCATATCATACTGGACGGAATATCAGTGGTGCGTATCGATTCTTATAACTACGGAAATGATTTCTTAAGGAAAGACCGCAGCTTTGAAATCAACGAACACAGGGCCAGATAGACTCTTACCACCCGCTACCAGACTAATTTGCAGTGAGAAACTAGCAAAGATAAACCCTGTAAATAGTATAGCAAAGGTTCTAAGCAACAATAGTAATAAAAAACGAAGGAAAACGATTCCCGTCCAGCGCGTAAACTTCTATAATCCCTTACACACCAGGGCGGAAACAAAAAGGCGAGGGTGGAGGTTTGGCGGTGGGAGGGGGAAACGCAGGATGTGTAATTGCACCTTAACATCTGCACCATAAGCCTTCTTCCTAGCAGAGGCGACAATCTCCTAATCATGCTTCTGAAAACTTCATTTGAAAGCGGTGCTCTTCTCTCGCCCTTTACGACATGGCTAGCACTCTTCGAGCACCCGCTCCTCTTCTGTTTCATCGTGCAGGTCACCTCTGCTGGATGTGATGAGGCCGCTGCTGTGGAGTGGAGCACACCGTGCTTGGACGCGGACCTGTTCGACGATAGCGTGAATTGCGAAATATTTGACGAAATCTTTCGAAAGACGACAGGCGAATCCGTGAGGGAAGACACGTGGCGGGGTCTCTGCAAAAACGACGGTAAGCCGACGACACTACTCTACTGGAGTTGTCTCCACGAGAACTCGCCTAGCGTGGTATCCTTTTGTATACAGGCTGCCGGATTTTTCTTACGAGCTGACGATGACGCGACAAGAAAGCTGGATATTAATGAAGGTTAAAGCCGAAGATACTTCCGTGAAATTCCACAAACTTCGTTCACAGGGTCTGCACATTCTTGCAGCCAAACAGAATAGATCCTTGTTACTCTCGTTCATTTTTGATACTGGCACCTGCTGCGACCTCTCGAAGTTTGCCGTCCGTTTAAACTTTCTTGCCAGTCTCCACTGACGGCCACCTAGCAAGATCAACTACTCCACTTGTTACTCAAGCCGATAATAATTTTCCCATCCTAAATTCCGGTTGCGAAACAAGAAGTATCTACAGAGAGCAACACCCAATGAGTAGATTTATTGCTATAGGCACTAAAATTAGAGTTATGAATTCATACGTTATCTTGACAGCCCTTTAATACAATTAAATTGAAAAGAGGTTTCATGTTATTGGTTTCCTTTCGTCGCTTCATAGATTCGCATGCCTCTCAGTATAAGTGCTGCTGGAAGAATATTACTTGGTTACCGCTCATTCCTTATGCCGAAGCCCTGCGGCCACAACTAGTCATGTCATTCCGGAAATTCGCAAACTCACACGTCATGTCTTAATTTTCTTTAACTTCACTCAAAAAGATTGAATTCTTGTTAACGATAACGTGCTCTCGCAGGCAGCCATGCTCCGATCACTGGGAAGTTGCCGTCCGATGAATTTTTTTCCTGGTTTAGAAACAGGAAGTACCTAGGTAGAGGGGCATTTGAGAAGAAGATTGATTGTTGCAGGTATATAAACCACAAAGTTTGATAGATATGTGCAGTCTTTACAGCCCTTATCGATCTCTTCCGAAAGGAGAACTCCATGTTGAGACGTTTTCTCTTTCTGGTTTTTCACTTCGGCGCAGCATATATTCACAACTCGCAGTGGCATGCGCGGCTGAAAGGATAATTCCTGCTTACCCCATATTATGCCGATTTGATTGGTCAGTATGTAGTGAAAACTGAGGACGTAAATTTCTGGTTTAAAGAGGTCTGAACACCCTACAGATTCGCATAGGGTGCATTGTACGCGGGCTCTTGCCGGCGTCACATCTCGCCGCAATATTTTATTCGCACTTCTTGTGTTGCGCGCTATTTTTCTGAGAATGCTGTCACATGCAATCATTTTTTACCTATATGTGGAGAAATGCAAACTTAATGTGGTCTAAAAACGAGGACAATGCCCGACCGACTTTGGTGTCATGTGTACGATGGCACATGTCATGTGTACGCTTCCTCACTAACGACAGAGCGCTGATGATGCTGGCACCGAAACAATGTGTGTGTTTGTGTGACAGAAATTGCAGCCGATCCGAGCGTGGTCAACGGCGCCGAGGGTGAGGAAGAGCAGGAGCCACAGTGTTGCCAGAATGAACAGGTCTTGAGCCTCATGCCGATGGGAAGCCCGGGAAGGACAGAGCACCCGGCCGTGGATTACGAAGAGAAGGATCCTTACGAGGTGCAGGACATGTTATCGTTGCTAGTTCATATTGGACGCCTGCTGGCATGAGCTTTCTTCAGATCTTGTCGCGAAAACGAAATTTTACAACATGAAAGGCTTCAACGCTGCCTCATACTATATAGAATATAAAATGTGGCGTATCGGTCCTTGTGGTTCTTACCGAATAGTCTAGGTCCACATTGATACCGCCTACTGAGCCAGGTGATTTTGATATCAAGCAAATTTTTTCTGCATGCTTTGATTTGTGCTAGGAGATGCGTTTCTACGTTGCCAGGCGCGCACTGTAAAGGGCCTTTCCCTTGGAAGGACTGTTGCGAGCCTAAAGAGTTATTCCTGGTCACTGTTACCGCAAGACAAGGAGGCCTGTTTTTCTGTGCGCACTTCATCTCTCAATATTTTCGAACGTGATCAAAGACGTTGCCTTTGATCGAAAAACTGAATGGAATTACCAAGCTAGATATGCGAAAAATAAGCCCTTGCAGGCTTGCGATAAATACGCGCAGAAAAATACAGCGAGTGCTGGATGCCCGTGGAGAGGTCGCACGTCCCCCTGTGCCTTCCACCCAGTCACAGTTGCACGGTCGTGAAATGACTGCGAACCACAGCACGCGTTCGCCAAAGACGATCATTGTGTTTATTTGGGAAAAGTTGGTCTCTTTAAAAATGGCGCCAGGCACGGGCTGTGTGCACGGAGTGATCTGGTCACGTGGTCCATACCACATGGAATGGACCTGTGTGCAGGGTGCCCCGCCCTTCTGTCATCCTTCGTCTAGTGACACTCGGCTGCACGGTCGCCTTTTGACTGCTAGTGCGACAGCCACAAACACTTTTCACGGGAACTTTCCCTTTAACAGCCAATGCTGTGGAATGATCAGTGTACCGCCGAACTGAAGAACAGGGCTGGATAATATGCTGGCAACAACGTCTAGAAAAATTTCCCAGCTGTGTGGATATCGATATTTATCCAGACTTGCTTAATACATATAGCGATTTTATTTCCCAGGCGATGGTAATAAAAGAATGGGCAATTGAGAGGGCATGGAATCAAACTTGGGAATACTGGAGTGCAAGAGACACAATGACAGAGCGAAAAGGGCAACAATAACTCTTCATTCTTTCGTTGAGTTACGAGCGCTACAGTATCCGTCATGAGCAATCAAGTCGCCCTAGCAACAACCCCGAGCCATGGGAGGCACGATATGTGCACCGTAACATCGGCGCCGCTGCACTATTCATAACACACTGGGGCCTGTTGCTGTAATCCGTTTATTATTCTAGCAAAAAAAGTAATGTAAAGATTACTCTTCCTTGATCCTTGATGTCATGCCTTTCACTCATCATTGAGCCCACTGAGGTTCTTTTTCCGGGTGCAGATTCCCCCTCGTCAATCTGATGAGGGTCTTGCTGCGTCATGGAGCGAAGTGTGCTTGGATGCTGGCGTGCTCTATGAGGATGCCAGCGACGAACTTCCCGATGATTTGCTCCGACATTTGAGGGAGGAACCCACGAGGCAGGAACCTCGGCTGAGCAGCTCTGATGAGGAGGGTAAGGTTACTACACCACTACGCTAACGTGGAAACCGCTAGTATCGGCGTCCTCTGGAATTGCTTTCAGGAGGCAGTCGATTTTTCTGAAAAGGGGATGATGCAATGGCTTATTGAGCTTTTTCGGTTTTATTCAGCAAGTTTATTCGTAATTCCACACTCTTGGCGCATCGCGTCTGAAGTTTATTTAACCCTACGAAAAGAAAACTTGACTGTGCCTAATGAGAAGCTGCCACCATCGTAATCTCTAGAAAATCGTCCTCTCCTCCTGGCCTTCATCAGGTTTCGAAGTACGAGGTAATCAGAGTGAGATTTGGTCTGTAGGAGTAGTGGTCTATCCACTGGTGGGCAAAATTCTTTAGGGCATCCCGGGCCTAAATCTTGTTCATCTTCTACAAGAGCAGAACTTTTTTTCTCACTTTTGTTCTTTTTTATTACAGGAATCAAGTTAAATACGGCGAATTTCTTGCTGTCAGTCCTTCCACGGCACCATAAAATACCCGAATGTTAAGGACTCCTGAAAAAATTCAGTTCTTACTGCGTTTCTATCTTATGCAACTTGCGCAACTGGTAGCGTATGTGACGTTTCAAACTGCTCGACTGTCGTTTCAAAGCACCGGAGGAAGGGGGGGGGGGGGCGGGGGGGGAGATGTCTTTTGTAGGCTTTTGTACCAGTAAAATTATTTACACATGTCAAGCGCTGGGGAGGAACGGCTTCATAGCAGAAAAGCAGAGCACAGGGACCTGAAATGGAGCCACGAATCATGAACCCAGTGTGGATGGTCATAGACCACTTCAAAAAGAGATTTAGCGCACCGTTGTCTAAAGAGAGTGTCAGAAGAGTTCGTTAGAGGTTCGCGGCCGATTTTTTTCGTCGCAGCGAACGCCATTACGAATGAAAAGAAGGCGAGAGCTTCAGTCATGGTGAACTGAAGGCACTTACCTTCGCAAATAGTACCGGGAGCCGAAACGTCACAAGCATAGTACGCGAGGGCTGCTCGAGAGAGTTTTTCAGCCAAACCTACGCAACGTCCTCGGACACACGCCAGTGAAGAAGCTTCGCTGGCAGGCCAGGTTTCGCTTGAGTTGACTTAAACTACTTCATCGGTGACCCGGGTGTGCAAAAGATATGCGCAGAGAAACGACTGTAAAACTGTGTTTAATAATAACAGTCAGTGTGGACGCATTGCAACAAATCACGGCGCAGCACGCTGCATGCATGTCTTCGGTGGTGTACCGGAGGCATAGCGCAGTTTACATCGCATTTTGTTTTCTTGCAGTGTTTCCCAGCTTGATGCGAACGACAGTGGCATGTGTGCCTTGAATGATTGTCGTTACCGTACACTCGGTTACCATACATACATGGCAGCTTATCAATACCCCATAAGAGAAGAGTATACAACATCTGTATTTGATCAATGCTGATCTATTGGGAAGGAAGCTGGAGGCTAACAAAAAGGGTTGAACTTATACTCAGGACAGCGCAACGAGCGATTGAAATAAAATAGCTGCAACATTAAGAGAATGGTAGCGAGCCACGGAACAAACGCAAGTTGCTTTTATCCTAATTTAAACCGAGCGGAATAAATGGGTGTGATCCGGACATATATGATGCGAAGGCTAGATAAGCGATGTCCATTGTGGGTAACAGATTTGATTTCAAAGGAATACGAGCGTAGGAGGCGCGGTAAGGAAGTCAGGTAAGCGGATTAGATTAGTAGGTTTGCGGGGATGAGGTGGCCGCAGCTGGCACAGGACACTGTTAAAGCACGGAGTCACACTGCTGAATATATCACATTTCGTCTATATGGCTCTTACCTCGATATGATTGTGTGAAAACTCTGATTCTGGAAATTGACCATTCATTCATGACATGAGACATCGAACATTTAAAATAGGAGGGAAGAATGTCGCTTAAGTTTTGACACGTTCTCTGGACCGATAGCTTCTGAGCATCTTTCCGGAAACTTGAAAAGGAATAGCTATTGCGAGGATGCGAAAGATGAGGCCTTCCCGGCAGCTTTTACGCACTCGGGACCATCACTGAATCTTGCACCTAGTTTCCGCGTCGCTAAAGTGAGAATGTTAAATCTGAGATGATCTTGCTGTTCCACATACACCGCAGCAGGAAAGTGATGAGAACTAGCCGCATAGTAGTGTTTTGTGTAAGATATGAACTGTCAAAGGTTGAGCGAAGTTCCCGCTTGTTGTTATTTTTGCTCATTTCAACTGATATCTCAGCGCTTTGCTATGCGAGCGCCCTCCCAGGGTGATGTGTCCAAATCAGTGTGCAATGTATTGCGGCTATACTCAACATGAAATAGTAGGAAATTCACAGTAATTACGGGATTACAGAGGCCTGTAGCGCTGATTCGGGCTGCACATTGTTTACTTGATGCAATGCCTCTAGCATGAATAAGAGGAATAACAGGCAGCCGAACTCTCTTAGATGGCCGTCTTGGCACCTAGATAGACGCTTTTTGAGAATAATAATAACAATAATCAGTTTCTGGGGAAAGGAAATGGCGCAGTATCTGTCTCATATATCGTTGGACACCTGAACCGCGCCGCAAGGGAAGGAGTATAGGAGGGAGTGAAAGAAGTAAGGAAGAAAGGTGCCGTATTGGAGGGCTCCGGAATAATTTCGACTACCTGGGGATCTTTAACGTGTACTGGCATCGCACAGCACACGGGCGCGTTAGCGTTTTGCCTCCATAAAAACGCAGCCACCGCGGTCGGGTTCGAACCCGGGAACTCGACGTTGGGGTTCGAACCCGGGAACTCAGGATCAGTTGCCGGGTTCGAACCCGACCGCGGCGGCTGCGTTTTTATGGAGGCAATACGCTAAGGCGCCCGTGTGCTGTGCGATGTCAGTGCACTTTAAAGATCCCCAGGTGGTCGAAGTTATTCCGGAGCCCTCCACTACGGCACCTCTTTCTTCCTTTCTTCTTTCACTCCCTCCTTTTTGATGTAGAGTCCAATCCTCGGGCCGTGACCATAGCGACCATCAGCACCGAAGGCATGCAAAGCACTTTTAGACTCTTGTTAACTGACTTCGCAGCATTCGTGACCTCAACTGATGCCTTGCTTTAGCCTCCCATCCATTTCTTTTCCCGTTCTTCATTTACATCCCGCTTTCCTTTCTTCGCTGTACAATGGAGGCAACGGGAACACGCTTCTGTTTAACCTCCATGCCTTTCGTCTTCCTGTCTGTTTTTTTTTCTCTGAGCTTTTTTCTTAGGAATGCTGCCCAATTGGAGTATGCTTATACCTACTACGAGCAAAGAAATGCAATGTTGGTGTCCTCAAAACGCTGCAGTAGAGAGACTCTTAAATCGACTGCAATGGCAGCGCTCCTGGCTGCCCGTAGTGCAGGTGTTTCGTGGCTAACCCCTCAGCGTTCAAGACTCTTATAGCCAACCAATCCGCGTGTGTGACAGATGCCGCCGGTGAATCCTGTGGCGTGGACGACCAAAAGAAAGCCGAGGAGCAGCAGCGTCCGTTTAATGGGCGCAGAAAACGGCGCGCCGTCTTCAAGAGCCTGGGGAGTACAGGCAGGCCGTACTACCGGGCCGAGCCTGACAAGCGCATGATACCGTACGTATGCCACAGGTGCCAGTGCAAGTTCAAGTTCAAGAGAGACCTCGAGTACCACGTGGCCGAGCACACGGGAAGACCGCTGCTGCCGTGCGAGTTCTGCCCGCGAACGTTCCCGACGGGCCGCATGCTCTCCTGCCATCGCGTCATAAAGCACGGGTGCCAGTCACTGTCGGCGAAAAGGCGGAAGGTAGCCTGGCCTACGCACAGCGTCGGCTTAGTTTTAACAGCTCATTCACGTACGACCCGTCGCAAGGCGACAACGGAAGAATAATGCGTTCTAAAATAACTTGCACTAGGGCGCCAACATAACGCGGCATTGTTGAATGTTCGGCTCACTGTTTTAAAAATGCAAATTCAGAAAATAAACAAAAAGATGCTTCAGCATTCAATGTGCTTCCTGAGTGTGCTGCAACAAGCTGACGTGCAGTGTATTTTTAACGCGACAGCGTTAAGGCACCTGCTCAGCAGAAACTCCAGCTTCGTCGTCGTTACAAATCGCCGGATAGGCAACCTAGGTGGGTCAGCGAGGTCATGTGACCTCGTGGCGTCATCACAACATGCCCACCAGATTGTCCACCGGAGCAGCTGGCAGTTCAATTAATGATCGGTCACGAGAGGTTGCTCGCCAAGAGCAACCTGGTTCTCACATTTACGCCTTCCCGGAGGGCAGCAACTGCTATTGCAGGGCAGCGGTGCATCGCTTAACCCCACCACCATTGTTCCGTGCTTTGAATGACGACTGCCAGGGATCTGTGAATATCAAGTCGAGAATGAGCAATTCGGGATATACGAGCATTAGCTAAATAAAGCTATCGCGCCCTAGCCGTAAGGCGGATCTTAGACGTCCACGTAAGTATGGGAGCGGAAGCACCACTACTGAAGCTCCACTACTGAAGCTTCACTACACTCCACTATCGCCACTACAACGCAAAAAAAAAATGACAGACGATTTAGCTTGGCTAGGTGAAATGCGAGGCAGGTGGGCTGGCTCTCGTTGTGCTTAGTTTAACTAGATTATTAAGGGCTCCGCCTTAAGAGTATGAATCGAAGTCGT
Organism: Amblyomma americanum; assembly: GCF_052857255.1. NCBI lineage: Eukaryota > Metazoa > Arthropoda > Arachnida > Ixodida > Ixodidae > Amblyomma > Amblyomma americanum. The sequence continues at coordinate 39,992,697 of NC_135506.1, read as the reverse complement.
TAATGAGTTTATGCCCATATATGTGGAAGTCATCATTTCTACTTAACGGTCATAGATGACTGCGAGAGCTCATACCACTCGTGGCGCAGTGGTGCAGCGGCTAAGCGATGCGTCACTGCCTTGGGATGGCAGGTGCTGACATAGTCCGGACTTGTGAGACCCAGGTTGCTTTTCCTGAACCAACTCAAGGTCGTACAGAAGGACCGCACAGACAACGGCTAAGCGAGTGAGTGGAAGCTCCAGTGCTATCGCACACACACAAAACAATTAATTCTAAACTTATGGTTAGGATCTCCCTTACCACAGGATACGCAACGAATGATGGCTACGAAGAAGACAGTAAAAGGCTATCAAACAGAGGGGGGCAGTTGCAGCCCAGCAGGCAGAGAAGTAAGCGTGTGTGCAGGCAGGCAGGCAGGCAGGCAGGCAGAAACAAGGGTGGGCGATCTGTGGGAAGGCAGGAGAGCAAGCACGCGGAAAGGAGACAGCCAGACCGGAAGGCCAGGAAGTGGCGACTGGATAAGTGGAGAGGCACATGCAGAGAGGCGGGTAGGCGCAGGTGAAGAAGGTGAGTGTACTCCTGAACTGAAAGGAGTAAAAAGGGAGTAGGCTACCCTCAAGCGCACGTTCTTTTATCAAAAACAATTGTCAGTGGCTTAGCTCGGCTATGCCAGGATATACGCAGCGAAAGCTAAGGTTAGCATAGCTTGGTTAGCCTTGGTTAATTTTTATTACAAGTCCAGCTTAGTCTGGTTGTCTGGCTGTGTGGTTGTAACGTGGTTCGTCACGCGGTTGGTCACGTGTTCAGTCACGTGGTTGGTCACGTGGAGCAGTGCGACCAAAGTGGGAATGCGAGCACGGCGAAAGTGCGAGTTCGTGCCCAATGTTGCTTTCGCTACAAAAGGACTGCACTAGAGGGCAGCTCACAACCTTTTTACTTCCATACAGGCGTAATAATGTTTAGAGTGCGTGGAAAATATGGGAGGATACAAAGTATATCGCAGAGTAGGCTCTTTAAAAGAACTTGGTCGTTTTAAAGCGTCAGGTAATTTAGCCCAAGGATTTTTTTTTCCTATTCACGTCACAATTTCTAGCGCTTTTCACATGACTGGAGATCAAGTTCCACAACGCAGGTGTATTTCAAGTCAAGCCAAGTCGAGAAGATTCAAGTCAGGTCTCTAATGTCTGTTCCTGTTCTCTCGTCTTTCTTCACGTGCCCCCCGACGTCCTGTCAGGCTGCCGGCAAGGTTTATGCTAGAGGTAAGCTGCTGCCGCAAGAACGCTGCTGCAGCCGGCTGCGGCCCTCTGTATATGATAAGAAAGCAGGCGAGAATGTTTAGCCCAGATTATTATAAAAATCCTTTGCTTTCATATCTCAGCTAACGCTCAAACTTTCGCGTTACGCACTCGTAACCGTGTGGGCGAATGTTTGCGATGTGCGCTTTTTTAAGTGATGCCCACCTATGCACACTGTGAACCAGAATAAGCTGATATGCTTGTTATGGTGGGGGCGCTTGCTCATAATTTTACGGTAAAAGGCGTCTTAAACTCGCCTCTAGAGTCATTCTTCCCCCGGACTGCCAGTGAATGGAACGACCTTCTGCTAGAAATTGCTGCTATCACCTGCCCATCTGTGTTCCTTAAAGGAATTTCACAGGCACTTGCACAATGAAAATCTCTTCTTTGAATCACTTGCTTGAAAATTATCTGTACTTATTCTGCTTTTATTTCTTGCATGCCCCACCCCTTCTGTAGTACCCTCGTAACTAGTCTTTGAAGTATTAATGTGAAGTAAGGTAAAAAGTTGCGCTTCCCCGTGCGCCGAGACCCACGAGCCTATCCCAGCACCTGTGATCCATCGTAAGGCATTGCATGGGCTAAGGCCTGCCCTGTTTAGGCTTCTGACCAAGCAGGGCCGGAATATGTGCTGCTTCTCCGGGCCGGGCCAGGCTCGAGCATTTACATGGAGGGCCAGTGTATGACATTTGATCCATTATTTTTGGGAAAAGTATACTTCAAATGCTACTAAAATGCATTTTAAGAAAATAAGGAAATTTTGCTAGTGGAGGCGTACTTGCGGATAGGAATACCGAATGCCTCCTGCGCACACGCGTAGGAGGGGTCGGGGCTGCAGCGCTAAAAACACACACAGAGGACGAGACGAGACACACGAAGGCGCTTCGTGTGTCTCGTCTCGTCCTCTGTGTGTGTTTTTAGCGCTGGTTCTTAATGCGATGGAGCACTTTCAAGACACAAACGCACCAAGTAGCGACAATCTGCACCGCTCTGTGTACGGCGTAATTTTGCCAAGGGGCCTCGCTACCGTAGTCAGCTGGCAACATCAGAGATGGTGCGCTTGGGCTTTTGTATTCCATTGTCTTCACGCGGGTTACGGGACACAATGAAGGCGCTCATGCGTGCACCCGGAAAATTTCCATAAAGGCCGCGTTTGGGCGAGTTGGCTTTCCATGCTGAACGTAAAACCGCAACAGGGACGTAGAATAAGACGCTCGTGTTGTCTCTTATTATACGTCCTTGTTTCTTGCGCTTTCACGTTCAGCCTAGAAAATTTCCCACCGGGAGTAGGTGGGACTCTTTCACAACACCCTGGATGGCCGACAATATGAAGCCCTCGACTATCGCACGATCATTTCATAAAGGAGGGACTGCGGAGTGGACCGCATTCGTTCGCTCAGGCTCGGCTTCTCCCCAATGGCTTGGGCGCTTGGGACGCCGAAGGACCAATTGGCGAGTGGCGTCGTCTCGGGTCTTGGTCACCACTCCAATGAGCCGCTTTGCTAGTTTTCTCCTGAATTTGGGAGGTCCTCCTTCCCAGGCTGGAGCGTCTGCCTCGCCCTCCTCTCAGAGGCGGCATTCCCCGTCTTCCCCGGACATGCCGCCGGCTTGGCTCTTTTCCCCTCCTGCCGGCGTCTGTATCACTCTTCCGGTGGTGGTGGAAACTTTATTACACACAGGGGAGTTTAGGACGCGCACGTCCTTGGGCCCCGCACGGCCCCGCTGCACTCAAACGTTCATGTCCCGGAGGCTCATGACGCTGGCAGCCCGGCCTGTGGCGATGGCTTGCTTGGCCGGGTCCTCGGAGCACAGTAGGGTCTCCCAAGCCCCCCAAGTGGTAAGGCGCTCCAGGCCCCGCGGGGGAGGACCCGCCGGGCAGAGGAAAAAGATATTATCGAGAGTGGCTTTGGGGTGGTGGCAGAGGGTACAGGAGGGGTTTTCGGCGTGTGCAGGTGCTGTTGCTTCCCGGCAGGGGAATTCGGCTAGCTTCTCTAATGTGGCGCAGGCACTCATGTCCATAGCGTCGCTTAGTCCGAAGGGATCGGAGAACGGAAGGAGCAGCAGTTTTTTCTTGCCCATTCTCTAAATGGGCCCGTTTACATCACACAGGTCACTGCCAGTCCTTTTGACTATTTCAATGCTTGTCGGCGTGCGAATAAAGATGACAGCCAGGCTATCGCTATTCAGACCCCTAACGAGCATTGGTCCCCGACGCCTCACGATTCCTGGTAGCATACAGTCTCTTGCTCAAGCGCCTGCAGGGTCCTACAAAGGGAAGATACCGTCAGAGACAGCATCCAGGCGGAGAAGCGTAGCACACTCACAAATTTCGCTCCTTTGGTGTTTTTTCTCGTTGCCTATACCGACGCCGCTGCCTCGTTTTCTGTGGAGGCCTTACAGCATGTCGCCTGTCGGAGATGTTTCGTGGTCCAGGCACCGGAACTGCACACACCGTCTTAATATTGTGACGAAGAAGACGAAGTTGGCAATGACCCGAGACGGAGCGCTCGCGCTAGGCCAGCAGCCATTAAACCATCTCATTGTCATCAGTCATCTCTCGTCTCATTCTTCGGCTGGCCGTCACGTAACATTTGGTGGGCTCCGTCTCGGGTCACTGCCAACTTCGTCTTCTTCGTCACAATATCAAATCGACGCTGCAGTGCGTATTGTTCACTGCGAACACCTGAAGGAAAAGTTACTTCAAGAGGTACCTCTGTTTTCCAGAAAACAGCAGGGTAGCACATAACAGGCGTATTTTTCTTTCATTTTTTTTTCGGTGCACGGTACCAATCAACGCCTCCTTAGGAGAGGCAGCTTGCATGTGAAAGCGATGTCACTGGTCATCCAGTGGCTACTAAAGAAGTTATTTGGAAATAAATAATTAAGCGGAGTGCTACGAGAGCCACAAAGCGCTATACTCAATGCTGCGGACTTGTAAGAAATTGTTTATTTACATGCGAGATTGTTTGTAGCCGCCAGACGTGTGGGTATATGGCACATGCTGAAAGAAGCAGAAAACAAAGGCTGTCACTTTTCTTTATGGCTGCGACTTGGTACGAATATGCAGCTGCAAATACATCCATATGGGCTTTTTTTAATAGAAAATAATATTTAAAAAAAAACTCAGAGGATGCTTGCCACTATGTAACGCGAGATTCAGCGACAGGTGCCATTGTATTTATATTTCAAGATATGTTGCGGTAGAGAACATTCGAACGAATTCACATCATGATAGTGATAGAGCGCTCTTTTTAGTTTTCTGCACGTACTCGTTCTTCGACTAGCCCTCCTCTCCAGTTCGCCACTACCCGGCTGGCGCGTTTCGAAGCAGCTACCGCAGATCAGCCGTGGTGCATTGCCTCTCTGGCTCCATTCTCTCCCTTCTCATAGAACGGTAACAGCTCTTTGGATGTAGTTCCTCACACTCGCCGTACCCTTCTTCTATCACACTAACCCTGCCCCTTCCAGGGGAACTGCCCTCCGGTTGGTTCTCGTGGCCACCGCAATCTGCTTGGGCCTTCTTATTCTCTCGCCTTACCCTCCTTCCTTCACGGTAACTGTCCGCCGGGTGGTTCCCGTGGCACCCCTTTACGGTTACGCGTTCCTTCTTAGTCGCCACACCCTCCGCCTTCTATGGGAACCACTGGAAGGAACCACCCTTCGAGTGGTTCTCACGGCAACCGCCAACCGGTTGCGCCGACTACTACTATTTCTGTACAGATGTAAATGCCAGAAACGGGAGCTCAACAACTGTCGATGCAAAAATTAGGTGACGTTAGCTACGATCTTGTCACAACATGAATGTGAGGCATGCACTGAACGAAGCAGTCAGTGCTTAGACGCTCACTTGCGAGTGCAACGCATGTACACCAACACTGATTTGTGACGTAAGCAAAACGCGATAGCGCTCTTGTCGCCAGCTGGGACGACTGGGGAAAAAGTGGGGATGAAAATTAGTACCTTTGTGCTGTCCCGTTGGTGAGGCATCATAGAGAGGTGCAGCGCAAAGAAACAAGGACGACATAGACATCAAGGAAACAGGACGAGTCTGTGTCGTCCTTGTTTCTTTGCGCTCCACCTCCCCATGTTGCCTCAACAACTGGCCCACACAAAGGTACTAATCGATGCTGTTTCTCCCACATTGTGCTCCTTCCTTTCGTAAAAAGCCGCAATAGGTGCCGCCATTTTGTGTGCATAAAGTAGGCTGAGTGCCCATAGGAATACATAGAAGTGAATGTTTTAAAGCAGCTTTCTTATTTCACAGCGCACCTTTGATGCTGTCTTTTCGTGAGGAGCAACAAAGTCCATCTAACAACAATTTCTGAAAGTACGAAGCGTCATTTCGAAGGCGTTGTATTTTTAGTACACCGCGTTAAATGCGCCTGGCGATGATTCCGGGCAGGAGGTATGGAACGAGAGCGCGGCCTATTGAAATACATGTAAGAAAAAACTTGCTGAAACCTTTAGAAGATTGTGGGAAAGTATGTTGCGTCATTTCTAAGCTATCTTTTTAATACGTAACGATAAACGTGTGTTTTGAAGGCGGACATAAACCCAATTAAGGCGCTCTATGTTTCCCCAAATCGCGCAATGCTCTCGTGTAGCCGGGCATGCTGCCGCTTGTGCCACATTTGTTCACTGATGCAGTCCTTCAAACTAGACAGCCTAGACAGCATTACCTGCAGAAACAGTTCGAAACAGCGTGGAAAAGGCAAGAAATAGAACCAGGCATTGTAGCAGATGGTGCCTCCGGTGCTCGCCAGCGTCACCTGCGTGTGTAGTCACTGTGTTAGCCGCCTGCTACAGTGCGCGATTCGTTTATCGGGCTGTTTGAGGACTGTCTTGAATGTAAACTTTGCTATAGTCTGTCGTTGAACCCCTGAACCGCGTCGTAATGGAAGGGATATAGGAGGAAGGGAAAGAAGAAAGGAAGAAAGAGGTGCCGTAGTGGAGGGATCCGGAATAATTTCGACCACTAGGGGATGTTTAACGTGCACTGACATCGCACAGCACACGAGCGCCTTAGCGTTTTGCCTCCATAAAAACGCAGCCGTCGCGGTCGGGTTCGAACCCGACCGCGACGTCTCCGTGGATGGGAGTGCCATCTCGAAGGTTACGCGAAATTCCGCGGAACCGGAGGGTGTCTCTTTGGGATCCGGCCAGCGCCGTGAGCGGTTGCAGCCGCACGCTCTTGTCTCCTTCCGCGGCCGGCGTACGGCGAACCGTCGTGCCTTGCCGCTGGACTTCTGGTTCCAGGCAGCGAAGCGAGCGCAGCAAATGCTCGGGAATGGCTTTGCCCCAAGAATGGGTCGCGCACGGGAAAACCCGGCCGCCATTGTCGGCGAATACAAATGTTCGCCGCCGATACTTCCGAAGTCGCGCCCCTGCCCCAGCCGGTAAGTCAGAAGCCCTTCTTACGTAGCCTTCTACTTCCGAAGAATGCCTCGTTGATGTTTTGTAGCCAGCTGGCCCGCTCTGTGTATTAATTGCAACTGTAATAAATAGCATATGAGTGTTAACGCTCTGTCGTCCCTTCTCTTTGTTCCCTAGAGCACGAACCCATCTGCGGTTGGCGAGCGGGAACGCTGAATCCGCGGAGTGGGAGTGCAGGGGTGTGGACGGCTGGTCCCCCCATAATTCCACAAACTGTCAATTGGCGCCTGCATAATTAGGTGTGCAATGTCACCACTTCTGCCACATCCGTGACGTAATCTTCAGCCACCCATGACGAAAAAAAGCAATATTGCCGCCGGCCACGACCGACCAATAGGAGCGAGGCTAATTGACCCGTTTTTGACAAGTTTTTGACAACTTTGCTATTTGACCGTTCCGTAATACGGCCCCTAGTCTGTATGCAGAAAGAGACACGCGCATAACGAAACGGGTATGACGAGTGCCTCGCATTCGAATGCTCGCAATTTCAGCTGAAGCTGCCTGCTAGGCAACAGCTAGAATAAAAGAGCAGTTGGTGTAGCACGACCCGAAGCGGGGAGAAATTAGGGTAATGATGAAGCACCACTTACGCCTTCTACCTTCATGATCTCCAGGTCATCGTGGAATTTCGCTTTTATGAAGGGCTCATTGACCCTCTTAAGAACGGTGAAATGTTTGTTTTCGTCGAAATTGTTGGTCACCACGAGACAAGTGGTTTTCAGGCGTACCATGAACACGAGACTTTGGCCTTTCTTAACTTTGTTGGTGAAATTTACTTTTGTTTCTCCGCTTCCTGGAAGTTCGATGTACAAGCTAGAGAGGAAGGAACCAGAGAGAAAGATTTTAGGCTAAGTTAGAAAAATCTGGTTGTTTCAATGTTTGTGGCTCCGCTCACGCTTGCTCTGCTTGACAAAAGATCTTTTTGGCAGACTAGACGCGTTCAGAATTGAATATTGTTTTCCGAAACTCGATTGAACCTCATGTCGTTGACCATGATTTGGAGACTAAATGTACCTCGAAGGTCCCTGGCAGAGTAACTAGGAGTGCGGCGTAGACTCAGAGAAGATTGCAAAGATGTTTGGACAATTTTGCTTCTTAAGCGCGTTTGTTAACGGCAGCTGCTGCCTGCTTCCTTGAACTATACATTGGCGATATACGATATTGAGACCGCCGAATCCGCGATTGAGTCTCGTCTTCTTGGTCTCTCGAGGCATGCTCGCATTGTTGCTAAAGCGCGAAGGTCACCTGGACGCCTGAGACGGCTTTACGCCGCACGGCTCTGTGCACGGAGGCGCCACAGGGTAAGGTCACTTGACGGCGCTGGCTGCGATGATCAGCGCCATTAGACTTGTCGTTCTGTTACCCACAGATGCGCAGTTTTCAAATTACGCGATAAATGGCCCAATTTTTTTTAGCCATAGCGGCGAGGATACTCGCGCTTTCGAAATTCTAAAAACTGATATCGCTCTTAATAACTTTCGGTTATAAGTCTCTACTTGCAATTAGATGCCTATCGGTATTAACTTCCTAACAGTGAACATCATTGATGTGTTTTCTGAAATCCACCAATAATAGGATTACTATATATGGCGCAAGATGCTTCTGTTTACCGCAAAAAGCTTACTTTTAAAATTATAGGCGGGCTTCTTTGAAAGCCCTGGTATATAGTGCAAGGTGGCGATGAGGCAAAAAGACGTTTACACTGGAGGCGCGCGGATTGAACGATGTCGAAGTTCGCCGTCTCTCCCACCGAAGGATGTGCTGCCGAGCCCCCTCTGTTGCCAGGTCCCTGTCTTGTCACCAACACCGTGACAAATGTGGTGGAGGTGGGATCGATCTCGTGTCCCGTACCCCAACGGTTAGCCGGCGCTTCAGTCCTACACTCGTCAATACGCCCGTTCACCGTGCTCGCTGCCGGATTCGGGGCTTACCACCCGAGCCTGCCCCCTCGGGCATGTCCTCAGAAAAACTAGGCGCCGCCTCAATGCCTGCCGCGACCATCCCAATGCCTGGGGCGCCCACACCCTACTTCATGCTCCAGAATCCCCGCATGCCGAAGTATTTCCACGGCGACATCTTTGAAGACGCAGAAGACTGGTTGCAGCACTTCGAGCGAGTTGCCACGTTCAACCAGTTGGATGACGCCGCCCAGCACAGAAACGTCTACTTAGCCTAGACGACGGCGCTCGGATATGGTTTGAAAACCGTGAAGACCAGTTGTCCTCTTGGAGTGGGTTCCGGCGTCGTCTCCTAGAAACATATGGCAGCTCGGATCGTCGCGAACGGACAGAACGCGCTCTGCAATCTCGCGTTCAGCTTCCAAATGAAAACGTTGCAGCGTATGTAGAGGACATGACGCGCCTCTTCAGGCGCGCGGACCCTGCAATGACAGAGGATAAAAAGCTGCGCCATCTCATGCGCCTCGACGGTTCTTAAGTCCGCGGTCACCGTTCACTCCGACGCAGCGACGCTCCCTCGACATAACGACGCTTCGACGGTTCCGAAGTCCACGGTCACCGTTCACACCGACACAGCGACGCTCCTTCGACATAACGACGCTTCGACGGTTCCGAAGTCCGCGGTCACCGTTCACACCGACACAGCGACGCTCCTTCGACATAACGACGCTTCGACGGTTCCGAAGTCCGCGGTCACCGTTCAATCCGACACAGCGACGCTCCTTCGACATAACGACGCTTCGACGGTTCCTAAGTCCGCGGTCACCGTTCACACCGACACAGCGACGCTCCTTCGACATAACGACGCTTCGACGGTTCCGAAGTCCACGGTCACCGTTCACACCGACACAGCGACGCTCCCTCGACATAACGACGCTCGACGATTTCGAAGTCCGCGGTCACCGTTAACTCCGACACAGCGACGCTCCCTCGGCATAACGATGCTTCGACGGTTCCGAAGTCCGCGGTCACCGTTCACTCCGACACAGTGACGCTCCCTCGACATAACGATGCTTCGACGGTTCCGAAGTCCGCGGTCACCGTTCACACCGACACAGCGACGCTCCTTCGACATAACGACGCTTCGACGGTTCCGAAGTCCACGGTCACCGTTCACACCGACACAGCGACGCTCCTTCGACATAACGACGCTTCGACGGTTCCGAAGTCCGCGGTCACCGTTCAATCCGACACAGCGACGCTCCCTCGACATAACGACGCTCGACGGTTGCGAAGTCCGCGGTCACCGTTCACTCCGACACAGCGACGCTCCCTCGACATAACGACGCTCGACGGTTTCGAAGTCCGCGGTCACCGTTAACTCCGACACAGCGACGCTCCCTCGGCATAACGATGCTTCGACGGTTCCGAAGTCCGCGGTCACCGTTCACTCCGACACAGTGACGCTCCCTCGACATAACGATGCTTCGACGGTTCCGAAGTCCGCGGCAACTGTTCACTCCGACACAGCGACGCTCCCTCGACATAACGACGCTCGACGGTTCCGAAGATCGCGTTCACCGTTCACTCCGACACAGCGACACTCCCTCGACATATCGACGTCTCGACGGTTCTGAAGTCTGCGGTCACTATTCACTTCGACACAGCGACACTTCGTCGACATAACCACGCTTCGACGGTTCCGAAGTCCGCAGTACCCGCTCGCTTCGACACATTGACGCTTACCCATGACGGCGCCTCGACCATTACGACGCCCGCGCTCTCCGATACCTTCGACGCACTGACGCCATTAGAAAGCACACGCCACGCCGACGAATTCCCGGTGGCAAAGCCTGCAGACAACGACGCCTGTGCCCGATCATCCCCTCCGGAGCCCCCGACTCAAGAGCGGCTTTCCTTAGACATACCTGTGATAGTGGATGGTCGCCACGTTCGAGCGTTATTAGATACTGGTGCTGATTATTCGATTCTGCGTAGCCAGTTCGCCACCATTCTCAAAAAGGTTCTCACGCCATGGGCTGGCTCAAAGTTCGCACTTCGGGCGGTCGTCTGATTGCACCTCTCGGCATGTGCACCGCCCGAGTTCAAATCCGGGGGTCCACATTTGTCGTCTGATGTCTTGTTCTGAATAACTTCTCGCGCGCGCGACCTCATCTCAAGTGTAGATTTTCTGCGTGAATATGGGGCGATTATTGACCTACGCGATAACAAGGTCACGCTTTCAACTGAGAATGCATTCGCCATCAGAAATGCACCGCGACCAAGACAGACACTTCTAGTTTCTAAGGACACCGTCACCCTGCCGCCTCGAACCAGCGCCTTCATTACGGTTGAGTGCGAATCATTTCAGGACGGTGACGTCATCGCCGAAACGAACCTTTCATTACTGTTGACGCAAGGCGTGTGCGTGGCCGCAGTATGATCCATCTTAACAGTGGCCAGTCGCAGGTACTTGCTACCAATTTTACTACGAGCATCGGCATCTTTTTTCGCGGCATTTCCGTAGTCTTTGTCGAACGCATCTCCGATGTTTCCGAGTGCTTTTCCTCAGAACCAGTGCAGCCTCCATTCTCTCGAGAGAGACTCGATGTCGACTCCGCGCTGTCGAGTAGCCAACGGGAAGAGCTGTGTGCACTATTGCTCGAATTCAGAGTGTTTCGCCTCCTCGCCGAAAGTGCGTCCAACTACCATAGCCAAGCACCACATCTTGACGTATGATGACGTACACCCAATCAGTCAACGCCCCTATCGCGTATCGTCTACAGAGCGCGAAGTCATTAAGTTCCAAGTTAAGGAGATGCTTGAAGATGACGTTATCCAGCCTTCCAACAGCCCATGGTCCTCGCCGGTCGTCCTAGTCAAAAATGAAGACGGCACTCTGCATTTTTGCGTCGATTACCGGAAGCTGAACGCAGTCACGAACAAGGACGTTTACCCAGTGCCACATGTTGACGACGCTCTCGACCGCCTTCGGCGCGCTCGGCATTTGTTGTCCATCGACCTAAAAAGTGGCAACTGGCAAATTGAGGTTGATGTACGGGATCATGAGAAGACGGCTTTTTCACTCCCGACGGACTTTATAAATTTAAAGTTCTACCTCTCGGTCTTTGTTCTGCGCCTGCCACCTTTCAGCGCATGATGGACACTGTCCTTGCCGGTCTTAAATGACAGTGTTGCCAAGTCTATCTCAACGACGTCGTGGCTTTCGGCGACTCGTTTAGTCAACATCTTGAACGCCTGCGGACGGTCCCCGAAGCCCTTCGTTCAGCTAACCGGATATTGAAGCCCCAAAAATGCCACTTCGGTTACCAGGAGCTGAAATTTCTCGGCAATGTCAGCGCCGCCGGCGTGAAGCCCGACCCCGACAAGCTTGCAGCGGTTGCGGAATATCCGCCCCCACGTGACACGGACGACGATATCAGTTTCCTTGGGGCTATCTATTCTTCTGATTTGTCAACTCAGCAGCGCGCCGATCCAGAGTTACGACCCCTCATCGATTATCTAGAAGGTCAGCTAGCCACCGTTCCTAAATGTTTTTCTCGGCACATGTCGCGGTTTTCCCTGCAACGAGGCGTGCTCTATAAGAGGAACCTTGGTTCCAGATATCGAGCGTACCTCCTCGTCGTGCCGGGAACACTTCAAGAGGAAATACTTTCTGCGTGCCACGACGAACCAACCTCTGGCCATTTGGGATACTCTCGCACGCTTTCCAGAATATGCCAGCTGTTCTACTGGCCCAAACTTTCCACTGTTGTTAAACGCTATGTGCAGAGCTGTCGCCAATGTCAGCGCTGTAAGGCCCCGGCCTCCAAGCCTTCGGGGCTCCTCCAACCCCGTTTGATCAGGTCGGCATGGACCTTCTTGGCCCTTTCCCTTTGTCCTCGGGTGGCAGCCGGTACATCATCATTGCCACAGACTACCTCACTCGATACGCCGAGGCCAAAGCCTTACCTCATGGCATAGCGTCCGAGGTTGCGGATGTCTTCATGAATCAAATCGTACTTCCGCACGGCGCCCCGACATACCTCATTACCGACCGAGGGACCTCGTTTAATTCCCAGATGATGACAAATTTTTCACCTAAGCGGAACGGCTTACCGTAAAACTACTGCTTACCACCCGCAGGCAAATGGGCTGACAGAGTGGCTTAATAAGACCATGGCGGACATGCTGGGGATGTACGTCGATGTGCAACACAGGACTTGGGACATGATCATACTGTATGTGACATTCGCCTATAACACAGCCGTTCAAGAGACGTCCCGCTTCACACCGTTCCGCCTCTTCTACAGCAGGGATGTTCAGACGATGATCGACGCAATGCTCCCTTGCGCAACCGATGACCAACTTTCTGCTGACGCTGAGAAGTTTGCCCACGAAGCCGAGCAGGCTCGACAGCTAGCACGTATTCACATCACACAGCAACAAGATAGACTAGCAACGATATAACCTCCGGCACAGACAAGTCTTCTACAATCCCGGCGACCAGGCTTGGGTATGGATACCTGTTCGACGGCGAGGCTTTTCCGAAAAACTGACTTTCCGCAATGTTGGTCCTTATAAAGTCTTGCGGCGCGTCAGCGGCGTTAATTACGAAGTACTACCGGACGCAGCACTTTCACAGCAGAGAAACCGTCGACTACCCCGTCCAGAGATCGTCCATGTTTTACGCATGAAGCCGTATTTTGCCCGGTGACCCCCCAGATTCTTCAAACCTTTCTTGTGTGCTTGAGTGGCATGCGGTTAGTCGGTGACCGCATGTACTCTACATACTCATGATTCAAAACAGCGCAGCAAACACGGACAAAAGGGAGTCTAGACAAAACTCTAGTCTCCCTACTACTCTCTTTTGTCTAGTCACCCTTTTGTCTGTTTGCTGCGCTGTTGTGAATGATGATTATATACCAATTCTTTCAACTGTGTTCACTCATCAATGTTCTTCTGCATAACTATAATCATCTCCTGGAATAACTTGCGCGCCCAGATCTGAAGTTTAACTGGCAGCAGTGCGAAGGGGGTGTTTCATTTTCTGCTCATGATAGAGAACATAAAGAAACCACTACGCTCTCTGCAACACCGACATGCAGCGCACAAAGAAAACTGATATGCCTTCAAGAAGGCAAAAGCTCAAACAAATAAAAAGTGACAAAGTTACCCACTACGAAAAAGTCACTTCTGAAACTTACTTTGACGGTCTGTCTTTCTTCGGCCGCACAGTGTACATGATGGCTGTCTGCATGGGAAGCTCTCGGTCCCATAAAAGTGAACTGCTTCCCTGTTGTGATGGACAGAAAAGTGCCTGCTTGACGCATATCTGGCTCAAACCAAGCTCCTTATTTTTTGTTCATGTTGCTTCCTGCGTACTATATCCGCAGACCGAGGCACCATTATTGAAAAGTTTCGAGTTATGGCTGGGCATGTTCACCTACTGCAAGCAAAATGCTCTGTTCATGATATTTGACGACGCATGCGGAAGTGGCGTTACGGCGAGGTCTCAAATGGATTACAATGGCAAACTTCCTCTTGTCATCTGGCGAAGGCTTTCACAACCTGTAACTCTGCAAGATGTGTACAAACCTAGCTTCCTTATCTCACTTCTGCTGGGTTCCTGCCGACTATAACCTTTTTTCGACATTATGAGTCGGTCCGGGACTGATCTGATTAGGCGACGGCGCTTCCTCCAGAAAGTGACATTTGTGGCAGATTTCGCTCAGTTTTGACTTCCGACGTACTCTCTCGAACGTACCAGTTGGGTACGTGAAGTGCATATATCTCCAGTCTACGGCATAACCATATCGCGACGGCCTTGTATCAAATGCGCAGACGCGGAAAAATAGCTCACTTACTCTCTAACAAGTTCTACTATCGACGAGACTTCCTGTCTCCCAGCACTGCACCACCAACAATTTCTTGCATTAGACGTTCAACTGCATCATGTTCAGATGGTGAAAAGTTGATATCGTTCTTTGAGATTTAACACGTCTTACTGACTGTCGCATGAAGTCTAAAGTGCATACAGTACTAGGGTTGTGTGCGCGACTTTCTGTCTTTCACTTGCTGACTTCTTTTACGGGTTTGTACTTCAGTGGATACCAAAAGTGTGCGTGCAGATACATTTCCTCACTCTTTACAAAGTTTAGGCCATACCCAGGGTTCATTTTTATCGTCAGTTTCCACCGTCACATGAAGCGAGTGTATTCTAAACCACCTGGCTCGGATGCATATTCTGAGATCACTATCTGAAAAAAAAAAGAGAACCACAAGTCAGCTCGTCTACGGAAATGGTGTAGCTTCCCTTCACCGCTGCAGCCAGCTAATATCTCTCCGTGCGCTTCGAATTTCACGCATTACGAACTAGATTTCTGATTTCAAGGCAACTTCCAAAGAATCTGCAGCAAAAGAAAAATTAATGACCGCAGTGCAGCAGGCAAGTGCGTTTGATCACCATTTAGATCTACATGGCCTGCTGATGTGACATTAGTGCTCCGGACGAGGGGAATAAATTCTCAGATTTGTGTTATCTTTCTTCATGTTAGGCTATATTTAAATTACATTTGTACCTAAAAACTTATAGTCTGTGGGAATAGAGTGGACGTGCGAGTTTTTTTATCATTAAAATGGGGTGTTTTCAAAGAGTTAATTCCTGTATTACTTATTGAGAACTGAGGAAAGTTAACTACACTGTCATTCCAGTGGAGGTCGTCTTTGGTCGCACCAGCAACAAGACCGCTTAATATTATCGACGGCAATCGCTGCGCGCCTCTAAGCGATATAAAGGCGCCCTAAACCAGCCTAAGATGCGCAAGTTTAAGGTTTCGTCTGCCTTCATTGCTCGCATCACTCAGTACTTGGTGCGACTAGGATTTTCTTAAAAAATTGCAGGGATGGCTTTGTAGCAAATTCACACCATCTGCTGGGAGCTGATATTTTGAAGCAGGCGCAGCAGCCTCGAAGATTGTGCTTGCAGTGCTCATGCAAAACATTCAGGGCTGAGGTAAATGCATTCGGAGGGTAGCGAGAGGATAAGTGAAGTCAGGTCCCAGCATCCTCGATAATCTGTAGTCTGTGTCCATGCGGTACACAGCGGTTCCTATCCAGGGGCAGAGAGTGGGTACTCTTGCGGTCGCATCATCCCGGAATGTGTGCAAACTGTGTTAACGCAGTACAAGCAGGCCTGCCACTAAACGCAATCAACCGGTGCGAGTAGTTGCGCTTGAATAGTCTCAGAATCTAGACAAGTGGCGCTCTGTATTAACTAGAGTGAGTGCATTCAAGGGGTGAGCGAGTGGGTGCGGCGAAGCAGTCGCATTATCCTGGAAAACGTGCAAACTGGTTTGATGTTCCAGAGGTTGAGTAGGTGCCTCGAAGCAGTCGCACCATCCTGAAAAGTGGACAGTCTGTGTTCATGGGAGAAAGTGCTTTAAAGGACGAGCGAGTGGGTAGTGCGAAGCAGTCACAAGATCTGTGAGAGTGCAATCTGTGGTAATCAGCACATGCAGGTCTCAGATAACTGCTTCCGAGTGACAGCGAGCGGGAAAGTCGAAGCAGTCGCATCACACTAGGAAGTCTGCAACGTGTTTTTATGAAGTACATCTAGGCCTAATATAACTTCATTTTAGGAGCAGCGTGTGAGGGCGTGGAAGTAGTCGCATCATCTTGGGAAGCGTAGTATTTGTGTTGATGGTGCACATTAGTCCTGATAGTAAGTTGAGTTAAAGGTGCCCGTAGGTTGCGTGGAAGCATTTCCAGCGCCGTTAGAAACTTCAAACTGTGTTAATGAGGGCAAGAGTATTTAAAAACCAATGAGTTGGTACCTCAAAGCAGTCGAAGTACTTTGGAAAGTGTGCAATCTATGTTCATGCAGAACACGCCGCCGTGAAAGTTAGTGCTTATGGCGTACGTCCCAAAGCGACTTAGGCTACGAGGGACGCCGTATTGAAGGGCTCCGCAAATTTCGACCACCTGTAGTTCTTTAACGTGCACTGACATCGCACAGTACACTGACCTCTATAATTTCGCCTCCATCGAAATTCGACCGCCGCGGCCGGGATGGAATCTGCGTCTTTGGGGTCAGCAGCCCAGCGCCTTAACCACAGAGCCACCGCGACGGCCTTGAAAATTGGTGCAGCCAAGGGGCAGCGAGAGAGAGTAAATGCAACAGTAGGAGCATCCTAGAAAGTTATCTGCCTGTGTCTATTGAATATAAACAGGCTTGGGTATAAGTAGGCGGCGCTGAAGCATTTAGAGCATCTTTGGAAGCTGTGAAATGTAAACAGGCTTGGGTACAAGTAGGCGGCGCTGAACCATTTAGAGCATCTTTGGGAGCTGTGAAATGTGTGATAATGAGAGTGAGGGCATTCATGAGGCAGGGAGTGGGTAAGTCGCGTCGCATGACTTGGAAAGTGTGCAATCTTCTTCACATGCGCTATAAGCAGACAGTAGAGCAAGTGCATTAAAGGGGCAGTGAGCAGGTAAGTAGAAGCACGTACAGCATGCTTGAAACTGCGATCAGTGTTCCTGCACTACACGCAGGTATCAGAGCTGCGGCATTGAAGAAACGAGAGGGTGCGTCAACGTTGTCGCATCATCGTGGAAAGTGTACAGTCGGTGCTCGTGCAGGACGCGCAGGCTGAGAGTGAGTAGAATCGAGGAGGAGCGAGGGCGTAAGTTGAAGCAGTCGCGGCATCCTGGAAAGTGTCCAGTCTGTGTACAGGCCTGAGTTATTGCATTAAATTTTCGGGGAGTTGGTATGTCCATGCTGTTGCTGCAAACTCGAAGTCTCGTTAATACGCCACGGGAAATAGAGTAGATGTTAGGGATGTACCCGCTTTGCCCGTAGTAGCCACACAATGCGGATTATTTCTTAGCAATGCAGTGGAGTAGTTCTGACAACCTTTAGGCTCTAAGCTTGCACGGATAATCGATGTGCTCACCTTTCGAACACTTATGGTCTTTAAGGGTGCTCCAAGGGTGCTACTATGTGGCTCAGAAGCAAACCCTTTTCCCTGGTTGCTTTTCACAAACTTGGTATATTCCTACCGTGACTAATAATAGTTAGCTGGGTATAACTATAGGCCTGATAATAATAACAATAATAATTGGTTTTGGGGTAAAGGAAATGGCGCAGTATCTGTCCCATATATCGCTGGACACCTGAACCGCGCCGTAAGGAAAAGGGATAAAAGAGGGAGTGAAAGAAGAAAGGAAGAGGTGCCGTAGTGGAGGGCTCCGGAAAAATTTCGACGACCTGGGGATCTTTAACGTGCACTAACATCGCACAGCACACGGGCGCCTAAGCGTTTTGCCTCCATAACAACGCAGCCGCCGCGGTCGGGTTCGAACACGGGAACTCCGGATCAGTAGCCGAGTGCGCTAACCACTGAGCCACCGCGGCGGGTAACTATAGGCCTCCCGAATTATCAATCTGCATAGCTTGCACCGTTTCTTTCAGGTTCCTAGAAAGCATGCATTGAAGTGATACCTCTATGGTGTGCGCTCCGGGGCACGCGCGTTGGGAGCATAGGTCGCCGTACTCACTCGTAGTAGGACTCTTTCAGGCTCACATCCAGATGATCTCATTAGTGAGTAATTTCAGGCTCACATTCAGACCATGATCTGAGTTGTGAGTGAGTTGGGACACGCAGGCAGATCATGATCTGAGTTCGGACTCGCATTCAGATCATGATTTGAGTTGTGAGCGAGTCCTGGCGCAGGCTCAGATCATGGTCTGTATTTTTGTTTGCGCTTGTTTTTTTTTAATTGCTGGTTTAAAGTTGTGAGCAAGGACGCTTGAGGGCAAGGCGGTTTGGAGACGTCGGTGGGTGACCGAAAAGGATTCCACGGAAGCGAGGAAGACGGCATTTCGTCCCTTACCTGTTACTAGTTTACGCGTGTGCGGTAATTAGCCGGGTGGACTTGTGTCGAAAGCTTTGTCAGAGTTTCATCGCGTCGCTGCTACGGGGGGGGGATCGTTTGCCTCGCGTCTCGGCGGCTCGGGGGAGTGCCACATGGCCACTACAATGAACCCATGTGTGCAATTAGTCGAAAACAATGAGTGAGCCCGAATGAGTCTTGAGTTAAGATGAGTAACTGAGCCCAGAGGAGCCGTGAGGCGTAAGTGCAGATGAGATATGGGAGTCGAAATAGCTGAATGAGCCCAAATGAGCTGAGTCGAACTGAGTCGTCAGCCGTAACAAATGGCTGACCTCGACGAGTCGTGAGTCGGAGAGAGTCCAAAGGAACTGTGAGCATAAATGAGTGAGTTATGAGTGCGAGTGAGCCCGGTAGTGTGTGAGTCCGAGTTTGAGTGAGCTCATAGCTTGACCAATCTTTTGTTTGTGAGTCTGAGTGATCACTGCGATTTTGTCTAGGTATGGTCAGCAGTCTGGGGAAAGAACTGCAGGGAAGGAAGGAAGAGAAGGGGAGGAAAGAACCGCAGGCAGAAAAATATGAGCAAAAAAGGAAGGAATGCACACTGCGCTGACGGGATCTGGAGCTCGCATTTACGCTGTCACCGGCAGCTGGGTTACAGTGAGGCCAAGTGAGGAGCGAACTTCATACCGATGGCGCACTTCACAGCAGCAACGGAGAGAAAAAAATGTTGGAAGAAGACAGCATGGCGCCGTAGCCTGGATTTGCACGGGCGAAAATATGCAACCTACCAGGAGCGTTCCGCAGATTCTGCACACAGCACTCTCACTGCTGCAGCCACTATAGAAAGAAGAAACTTTATTACAGCTATAGTTTTTGCATTTGATGGTGGACATCACAATACACCAGCCCAAACCGTGGGATAGAGGGTCTGCAGACCTGCTCACAAGCTGCAGTTTCGGTATGTGTTGTTGGGTTACTTGCACGTCAGTTTTAAGAGCTGTCTGCACCTGGCCATGAAGGGTAGCTTCTATCTAGAGGGACTGAGGGGTACATGCGGCGGCCCTGAGAGCACGAGAGCAGGAAAATTGCTCACACTGCGCCTGCTTCCCATTTCGGACCGCATACATAACCACTCCCAAGGCAACCTGGTTTCGTCGCTCGCGGGCAGGAGCATGTGTGCGCTCGTTCCCTGGGGCAGCTTAATGCTTGGGGCCCGGATGCTGTGGTTGCAGCTGGCCGAAGCGGTAGAAACGCGCTGCCTTACTCATGCCCGCTATTTATTTATGACTCCCTCAAAGGCCCCATTGGAGGGGTATTACATGAGGGAGCGGGTTACAGAGCCTAACATTGCTTCAATTGATGATATGAATATATCGATAGGTCAGAATGGAGCACGACGTCGCTGTTTCGGGGAGCGTAGTGTTCAAAAATGGTTGCATAGCTTTAAAAATTCGGGCGCTATAAGCTTTTCTGGCCTCGTAATATTCCTTCCATGTGCTAGGGTTGTCATTACGTCTGGTAGTCCGAAAGAGCCTTTTCTTCTTGTTATCGAAGCGTTGTACTGTATTATTGATTCAAGTGGTAGAAGCGCGCTCGCTCACCATAATTTTATGAATTTACCGTTGGATGAGATTATTCATTTTATTCTGAACGAGCAGACAGTTATATCTCGCTAGACCTTTGTTCAAAGTCGATTAAAAGCTAAGTATTGAAACTGTCAAGTTCACTGTTAACGTTTCTATATTCGCCTTTATCATAAAGAGAGTAATTTGATTGCTTTCTTTTGTTTTGGTAGGTGGCCTAGAAACATGGCGCAGATTATCGAATGATCACTAAGTCACAGGTTCACAGGTTCTCTGGATGGGCCGTTAGTATGAAATCAAGTATGCTCGATGACTGTGCAGTTTGCTTTTTTAGGGAATAAACTAGTTGGGTTAAAGCAAAATTTTTTGACATATGTCCCCAAAATAGCATTCTGTGGAATTTGATGTGATCTCAGAAGGGCAAGACCAGATTATCGCGCGGAAGTTAGAATCGCCTAATTTAAATATAGTAGCATGCGGAATTTTCGAGGATAAAGCGTTAACAGCGTCAAGAAATATATAATGAAACGAACGAAGTGTCGCTGTCTGGAGCACGGTAAATACTGCAGGTAATATGGGCAGAAACGAGGTGCTGTAGCAGAGGAACAATATTTCAAGGGGTGAGTCAATCTTTAAATTAAAAAAAAAATCAAGGTTACGGAGGGCGGCTACCAGCACGAAACAGCCTCGCTTACCTACACGATTTCGCCTGAAAATATATAAGTTCGGAAATATGGTCTGCGCTTCTCTTTAATCTACTTGCTCATTGAGCCATGTTCCACTTTGCGCGACGACATTGCATTGGATGGTGTCAGACTGGTGAGGGCATCGCGTTGAGGAAGGAGATCTCTTAGGTCATGAAAGAATGATACGGAGTTTAAAGCCGCGCAGTACAAGGGACTAGGGCATAGCTATAGGGAGCGAGGTACTGCATGTTGTGCATCTTGATAAAATGTGTATGTGGCATTTCCAATAGTCAGCATATTGTACCAGAGGGTGAATTTTACATATTGGCCTTTTGCGAGCTGCAGGTGATTTTTAAAGGCTAGGCGAGTGTTCTGGCATTGTTTTTCGGAAATGCTAAATTTTTTCCATTTCATTTTGTTGGAATTAGTAAGAACTTCTTTAATTTTAAAGTGTGCACATCTTATCACTATTTCTCTGTTTTTCTTACTGTCCGAACGCCCGAGTCGGTGCGCTCGTTCATTGAAGCATGGAGTTTGGTATCGCAAAGTTCGAAAATTATTTTTTTTTTCATATTCCGCCCAAGTTTCTCGATCGGTATTTTTCACAGACACAAAAAGGCTAGGACGGTGAGATTTATCGTCTGAGTGATCTATTCTACGCGCAATGTCGTCTATTTTTGTCGCATTATTCTCTGCGATACGCTTCACGCTAACTGCTGCTGAGAGCATAAAGAAACGCAGTCGTTTTCTATTTCGGTAATTTGTTTACAGATTTTCTCGTGTTTAGCCAGTTGGGTGCGAATTGCTTTAATTTCGGCTAGAATTGATGTTCGACCAGCCTTGATATCGTCCAGTGCTGCTAACACGCAATTGTTGCTGTCGGCGCCACCGCAAGTATTAGGCCCAAGATGCTGCTCGCTATCGCCGAAGAGGATTGAAAGCTCAAGCAACACACGTGTGCACTTATTTTCAAGGGCAATACAGCAGCATGAGCTCGGCAGTACAAAGAGACCAGGAAAACTAGTACTCTTAGCAAAAAGAGGGTAAATATGTTTTAGCCACCCAAAGCAAAGGTGAGGCATTTTAGGCAAGCCGGACGACATTGCCTGCGGACCTCACTGATAGGTGTGTTGATTGTAATCTATTTGATATGCTGTTACGTCGTCGCCGGTGGCAGCCAAGGTGATATGACAATGACAAGCGGAAGTGGTGGGCATTCTTCGGCTTCCGGGGTGGCGCTGCAGGGCTTGTGTGAATGTCAGGTGTCTGTGGTTTCGCGGCTGGTAATGACGAACAGTGCTGGTGGTTTTCTTCCAAGGCGACGGCCGCCACCCGGACCATGCGCTTTAAGTGGCAAAGGGTCCAGCGCGACTAAAGGTCAGACCGACGGCCAGGAACTAGTGAGGCCGAGAAGCGTCACAAAGCAAGGGTGAGGCACTTTAGGCAAGCCGGCTGACGTTGCATTGAGCAGCTCGCCGAAAGCGCTAACTCTTACCGCGAGTCTCTATTACTGCTTCTTAAGTTTTGGTGGTCCGTGTGGAGACATGTGGCATGGTCTATAGCGCTTTCTATGGCGAGCTCCTGCTGGCGTGCTCTTCAATAGCCACCTGTATCGGAGAGCCGTCGGTCAGCCACAGCTGAATCCAGCGTGCATGGAGATGCCTTCGGGGCTATTGTGGCTCGGTGTGCGAGTTGCGTGGTATGGCTGAGACACGGATTTTGGCGCGCTCCTCATGTTCTGTGCTAGTGAAGAGACAGGGGCCCGAAGTGGACCCTTGATTTGCGGCAGGTGGAAGCCTGAGGGCCAGGCCCCTGCTCGGGTCCCACATGAGCAAGCAAGAATTGTGTAATGTGGTGCGTGAGCGACATTTTCATAGCCTTGTGTCTATGATTTTACTGATCTTGTCCAAATCAGGACGAAATTCTTGACATACCTGCTGCACTATTACGTTGTGTCTACGTTAGGCAGAAAGTCCATCGGAAGGGCTGGCCTTTAGAGGAGCTCCCGTTGGTATTTACAGCCTCCTACATATTATAAAAATGGCCACCTGAATTTTGATGTTTTTTGCAGATTTATGGTAAAGTTGTATTTTTAAATAAGGAATATTTATGTCCCTCGTAGGGCAGCTGTACGCATTTATGTTTTAGGATGAGCAATAATCAACTGATCGAGTCTCACCGCAGTTATAGCATTACCTACGCTACCAGGCATGCGCGTCGGTCGTCTCAACCTGCAAACCATGCACTCATAACGTTCGTTGGAATAAAATCGGTTTAAGCTATTCTGCAGGTCGTCAGGCGTGTAGTGCGCGCCACAAGCAACATAAGCGGATAAAGTGCTCGATTGCGCAGTTGCGAAAGATTGTACAGAGAATGCTGAACTGATAGTGTTCTTATAGTGAAGCAATGGTCTTTTGGGGCTCTTCAAAGTAGATTCCGTACTTTGATATGCCAGAAAAAATTTATTAATTGTTTACTCCTGTGGTAGTGGAAATTTCAGCGTTATCCAGGGTGGTGCAAAACGTGAATGTCATTTGGAATGTTGAGTAAGTTTGGCAGGTGTGCAGGATGCCTTTTGATTTGATGCCGTTAAACTCGCATTTGCGCCAACAACAAGCTTTAGTGAATGGCTTTTCTTGAGAATGTGGCGATAGCTGAGTGCAGTTATGAGCCATGGTCGAGTTGGATGTCAAGGGGTACGGTGGTGGGGTTCAGGACTAGAAAGTGCAAGGTAACTGGTCGTTACGGGCATGGGGATAAGGCTGTAGGAATGGCATGGATGTGGAGGTCTCATTACGCATTAGTCGATGCTGTTCCCCAGGTTAACTTACGAAGCAGTGGGACAGCGTGGAGATTTTACGATATAAGGGTTAGGACGTTCACGGACAACGCCACTGACACGATAATAACGACTCCATTGACATCGACGATGACACTGTGATCTCTCCGAATGACACCCATATATCTAGATGTCGCTCTAAATCAGCTTTCCGCGCACGTCGCTACTGTTTCCGACGTACGCTGGTATGAAGCAAGCATCCTACTGCCAGCAATCATTGCCGCGAGGATTAGGACGGTGTCTTTCAATTTTACGCGTGCACCGGTTTCATGTGCACAGCTGGAAATGGCGGATGTCGCTGTATGATTTCAGATGCAGCAAACAATCTCAGAACCCTCAATGCGAAACCGATTTGGCTCCAAGGCTGGGAAACGCCAACAGCAGCCGAATACGATTGCAAAAAGCAGAATGAGCGGGTGTTCAAGGATGACAAAGAGAAGGACGTGAACGCCGCCACAAACACATTGCAGAGACTGGCTGAAGTAGCGCTGGCAACATCTGAGACCCTCCTCAGGATTTGCGACGAATCTGACCGGACGAGGGGGTCTTTAAGCAATTTCCCACAGCGATCGCTGAAGAGTGTCTTACATACTACGTAGGAGTTGGCCATTTTAATGATTTCGAGTTCATATTAAACGTCAGTGGAAATGTTGCCCAAGTTTTTGTAGCTTTTTAAGCAAATCATCATCATCATCATCGTCGTCGTCGTCGTCGTCGTCGTCATCATCATCATCATCATCAGCCTGACGGCGCTTTATGGAGTACAAAGGCCTCTCCCATGTCTCTACAATTAACCCTGTCGTTTGCCAGCTGCGGCCACCGTATCGATGCAAACTTTTTAATCGCATCCGCCCACATAACTTTCTGCCACTCCCTGCGAAGTTCGCTCCCATTTGGTAATCAGTTCGTTGCCCTTAAAGAGTGTCGGTTAATCTGCCTTCGCATTACATGCCCTGTCAAAGCCATTTTCTTTTGCCTGATTTCGATTAGCTTATCATTAACCCGCGTTTATTCCCTGGCCGACTCGACCGTCCTCCTGTCTCTTAACATTACAGCTGTCAATTTCCTTCCCATAGCTGCCTGCGCTGTCCTCAATTTAAGTTGCACCCTTTTTGTTAGCCTCCACTTTTCTGCCCTATATGTGGGTAGCGGTAAGATGCTGCTGCTATATACTTTTGTGGTTTGGTTTGGTTTGATTTAGGGGGGTTTAACGTCTCAAAGCGACCAGGCTATGAGGGACTTCGTAGTGAAGAGTGCCGGAAATTTTGACCACCTGGGGTTATTTAACGTGCGTTGATATCGCACAGTACACGGGCCTCTAGAATTTCGCCTTCCTCAAAATGCGGCCGACCGTCGTGGCCTGGGATCGAACCCGCGTCATTCGGGTCAGCAGCCGAGCGCCATAACCACTAATCCACCGCGGCGGCTTTTACTTTTCTCTTGGAGGATAATGGTAAACTGTCATTCATGAACTGCGAAAACCTTCCGAATGTGCACCAAACCGTTCTAATTTTTGTTTTTTCACTGTCGTCATCCGGATGTGGAGTGACTACGTGCTCTAGGTAGACGCATTCTCTTACCACGTCCAGCGCCGCGTTACCAATTGTGAGCTGTTGTTCCGTTCCGAGGCTGTTGAACATCACTTTGGTTTTCTAGATATTATTGAGGATCACCTTTATGCTCTGGCCGCCTAAGTCATTGATCATGCTTGGCAGTTCATTCTCTGAGTAACGTAGCAAGGCAATGCCATAACCTAATCACAGATGACTGAGGTATCCTCCATTAACCATTATCCCCGACGGTTCCCAATCCAGGACTCTGCATACATCTTGTTAAAAGGCGGCGAATAGATCTGGTGATATTGTGCCTCCCTGCCTGACACCTTTCCTCACTGGAATTTAGGAGAAGTGTGGCGAGTCAGTGTTGTGGATATCTTCCGGTATTTTTACTTAAAGCTCATATGCACCCTGATTCCATAATGCCAGCATGACTATGAAGGCTACATGTTAAACTACGAAGGCTATATGTATAAGGGTTTGTTATATTCGGCGCAATTTTCTACCACCTGACTGACATTGTGAATATAGTCTACTGTCGTGTAGCTCGTTTGAAAGCCTGCCTGATTCGTTGATTGATCGAAACCTAAGGACGTCCTGCCTCTATTAGCAGTTACCTAAGTAAATACGTTATATGCGACAGTAAGCTGATCTGTCTGTAATTTTTGATGTCCTTGAGGTGTCTTTTCTTTTGGATTAAGAATAATTACCGCTCTTCGAATCGTATGCTACGTTCGAGGTCATTAGACTTTGCGTATACAGGGTGACTGTTTTAAGCCAAAACACTGCTTAAGGGTATGAAACTCAACCAAGAATCTTGTCGCATCCCTGATCTTGAGGGTGCAGAAATAAGATAAATATAATAATAATAATAATAATAATAATAATAATAATAATAATAATAATAATAATAATAATAATAATAATAATAATAATAATAATAATAATAATAATAATAATAATTGGTTTTTGGGGAAGGAAATGGCGCAGTATCTGTCTCATATATCTTTGGACACCTGAACAGCGCCGTAAGGGAAGGGATAAAGGAGGGAGTGAAAGAAGAAAGGAAGAATAGGTGCCGTAGTGGAGGGCTCCGGAATAATTTCGACCACCTGGGGATCTTTAACGTGCACTGACATCGCACAGCACACGGGTGCCTCAATCGCTTAGACTGGGTTTTGAGCCCACGGCGGCGCGAAGAAATCAGCTTTGTTGGCCATTGCTCGAGGGCACTATGCTATCGCCGCAGCAGATCAGGACTCGTGTTGAACTGCAACATATATTGCTCGTCGTCATCTTCATCAACTTTTACCAGTGGCGCGAACAAATTTGATCAGCCTAACATCAATCGGAACTTGACCTGAACAGCGCAACAAAGGCAAGAAAAAGGCAAGACCGCCTTTGTTGCGCTGTTCACCCACCATGAATGCTTACCAACTCACAAATATCTCAGCTTTAGTCTACTATCGTCGCCAGACGGGGCGACATCCCAGCAAAGCAAAACATGAGCCAACCAGGCTAAACACTTTCGTACGTCTACTCGGTTTAATTACGTTAAAATCCGACCACTTTGTTTTTTCTAACACAATCTCCCTACCGTCCTTCAACAGATCTGCTCTTATGGGTTCGATCCCCACTGCCATCGGGTGCCGACTGGAGATACGATGTGTACAAGCTTTCCCTGCATGGTCTAGTGCTCGGATTATTTATAAAGAAATGCTTGTGAAATGGGGTGTTCGACCCCACCTCGAGTAGAAGCAAATACCGCCATGGCGCTCTTTGGTCAGAGAAGCCCTTGCGCCATACAAATGCATTTTCTTCATAATCTTATCTGCCGTTATCTCATCCTCACGAGCTGCATACCTTTGCATTCGTCCTTTAGGCCTTTCTTTACTTCCTCTTCGTTACACACGGGATGTGCCAATGTTGTGCCCTACTGCCTCGCACTGACGTCATAATTACATCATCTACTGTATAGCTTTGTGTAGAGCTCTTCGGCTTCTTTAACTATCTTATCGATATTGATGATGACATTTCCATCTTTATGTTTTAATGCATACATATCTAATTTTTGCATGTGCCCAGTTTTCTCTTAACCGCGTCTAGACTACCTCTGTTCTTTGGAGCATGCTCGATTCTCTCTATATTAAACTTCGTTATGTCGGTTACCTTGAGCTTATTAATTAGCTTTGATATCTCTGCTAGTTCTATTTTGTCTGTGGGGCTAGATGCTTTCATGCTTTGTCGTTTCGCCGTCTGATTTTTTGTCCGCTTAGACAGCTTGCCGATAGCCTCTCTGACCATCCTACTTCCTACACATGCTGCGCGCTCCGTGATGATAGCTGCCGGAGTCGCGTTCATTGATTAGATATTAAGGCCCTCATCCTCAGTGAAACCTGGATATCTGTTGTGCAGCGAGAGCCTATTCCTCTACTTTCCCTCTTACCGCCAACTGTTTGATTGGATTCCGCATCACTGTTCTTGCGTTCCCTCTTAGTCTACACTATATGTATCTAGATGTTACCATCCTGCGAAGGCTGATAACGAAGGCTGCAGCCCAAATAATTACAGAAAGACCGCTGAAAGGATTCTCCGAGACCCGTTTCGCCCACGTGTCCGCAAGTTGCGCAGACTCCAGACTACCCGTTCTTGACGCACGCGTCCTTCGTGGCCTTACCGGCGAAGCGTTCTATGGAATTACCGACAGAACAGGCTAGTTTTTCATTTCGACTATGTAGGAAAGCAAAGAAAAGAATTACCCTACGAGGACCTCGGCCTGAGGCAAAGTGTCTCGAAAGTCACGTTGTTTTGAAGAACGTCTTGTCCGAGCGCTATCAACAACAGCCTGAGTTATCGCTATAGCGTCTGAGGTTGGAGGGGCTCTAGCACCTCAGCGGCAGTTACTCAAAGGAGGGGTACAAGAAAAAATTGCTGACGATCATGTGTCTCGGTAATGTGATTTATGATTGCAGTTGCTGCTGTACACGGATAGGCGACCGCATACGGAGCACGCAGTGACGAACAGAGACGGCTTTGGGTTGCGAGCTGGGCAGCGCTCACAGCGCTCCGCCGCCGATGGTTCTCGCCTCGGGCGAAGGACCAGCGTGCTTACAGCGCGCTACTCTGGCGAGCGATGCGTACCTCACCGAGGACGTCATCGGCTAGAAGACGGCGGCGCACTCTACTCGGGTCGCAGGCGCAAAACCGGCCTTCACGCCAAGACCTACTGAACTAGACACCTGCACACTTGGCGGGGTCCTATAGGACTGCGTGCGCCAACTTTCGTTAACTTTATGGCCGTTGAGGGCGCTCGGTTGAACTTTTTGTTTGTCATGATCATCATCATCGTCTGCCTTTCACAAATTATTTTTCTCCTCTCACTGCCTCCCTGTGCATTTGTCCTGCCTTATTATTTTGAAACGTAGTAATGAACGATGCAAATATGACATCTCTGTAAATCCTAGCGGCGAATATTCTGTTTTCGCGCATGCATGCGTGAGACTACCTGGCATTTTTGCTAAGGCAATGGATGAATGATGAATACTCAAAACGTAGACAAATGACAAAACTACTACATTCTTGAAGTAAAATAACCGACGCCATCTTTCCCAACAGGTTAACTGTAGCGCCACGCCGCCCGTAGCTGCCCTTCCCTAGCGGCAAAAGGCATGAACTAAAATGTGCGCGCTGAAGCAGTGCCAAGTGTGCAGGTCTCTAGTTCAGTAGGTCTTGCTTCACGCTGCCACCGTATCCTCCTCCTCTGCTTTTCTCCTCGCGCTGTCGTCGCTACCGCCGTCTTTTATGCCCCGCTGTTCAACGCGCTCAATTGCGTCTACATCGAGGCACGCCGCTGAACCCGGGGGCGGCGTCTAGGAGCTGAGCTCTGAAACAACGTAAAAGGCTAGGAGGGCCTTGCATGGACGCTAATTTCTTCCTCCATACCTGGATGGGATCTCGTGGCGCTCTAATTCGGGCGCCCGACTAAGAACGGCGTTTTAGTATGTATGGACAGGGGCTGTTCTCCGGCAGTAGAAAGCGTGAGGTAACGACTTCCGTTGCCCTTTTTCGCTACCGTTGTTAATACCACGTGACTCGAAGCAGATGTTTATGCCATGTGCCACGGAGAATGTTTAGCACGAGGCTATCACCATGGTACATTTAAAGAAAAGAAACGGCGCTGCAGGACAGCAAGGGGCAATGGAGCCGAAAAGACACACGCCTCTCCGTCCTGTCCTACGGCGCACTTTTCTTATAATATTTCATGAGCTGTCACCTGAACATGTTTTGCTAACAGCCATGCTTTTCATTTAAAACTTTAATAAGACATTTTTATATGCTTACTCATGATGTCGCCAACGTTTTCTTCGAACGAACCCTGGTTCAGGTAGTACGCCTGTAATGAAAATAATGTCAATCTCAATAGTCAAAACAATCTAAACGTCATTTTTCAGTCTTCTTTGTGACAAATTCTCGGCAAGAACCACAACTTAACACTTGTGTTAAAGTGTTATGTTATGTTTCGGTTATTCCCGCTATGTACAAGCCTCCACATGTCCAACATTCTCGTGCAAAAATTTTTAACATTGGAAAATTGTAATGTACTGTTGTGGAAATATTGAAGGAAATCGTACATTATTCTGATGTATAGCAAGACCTTTATTTTAGAGATTTTGCATTGCTCGAATGTAGCAGTTGAGGCTGTTATAAAAAACCAATGAGGGACGCTTTTGGCCATAGTAAAAAAGTTAAAAGCAAATAAAGAATGCAAGCCTGACGACGGGAGATTTGCAGATATGATTGCGATGGCAAAATCATGCAATGTATGAAAACATCGCGTTAATAAACTCTGCGGTTCAAAAACGCTTTTGTCCAGAATTTCCCTTCGTGCTTTCGAAAGCGCAAGTATTTTCGCACGATGCAGCCAAACGAACACCTTGTTTAAGCATGGCGATGAGGTGGTTCGTCAGATTATGGAAGCCTTCTATGTAAGAAATTGCCTGAAGCCCTGCATTAGCCATGCTTCCATGGCCTTGGCTGACTGTAAGTTTGATTTTTTTGGTTCTGCCTTGCAATAAATTAAATCCTTTATTCGTTGGTTTTTTCGTGGCGTGTGACACGTGTTACTTAGCAAATTTTATCGTGTGACTCGGCTCTCTGACAGCAGTGTCTTTATCTAGTCTCGTGATGTATTTATTTGTGTCTTTATGAAATAAACCCCCAGTTGTTAGTTCAGCGCCTGTGTCGTCGGTTCTTCTTGTGTTTTCCCCGTCAGTTGTTCGCGCTTTTTTCGAATATGAACTTCAACCAGCTCGCCCAACGTTCGGTGTTACTTAAGACAATAGACACCTGTATCATATCGTGTACCCTGTTTGTTACCTTAATGTAGCACGGGGAGCCCGATTGCACATGCGATGCCGCGTACCGTAGAAGCGCGCCAGAAAAGACATTTAGCATACCGTAATTTCGTACCGTAGCACCAGGACTTCCAGAAACAGCACGGGTACCACTGTTTCGCTGGCGGCGGCGAATTCACTACCGCTGCGTTGATGCGGCAGTAGACGATGAATCTAACCTTATTTACGTTGCACGAAACAAAATATAGATCAGATGAGCGTTGTCTTTTTCTTTGCTTTGTTTTATGAATAGGAGCACCAAAAAGGCGTAATGGAAAGCAAACAACAAAAACAAAAAAACAAACGCCGATGTTCGACAACTGACCTTCGACAGGTACCTTGCGATCGCCGAGGACCCTACCTCGCGACTAAAACGCCCTTTATTTTAACCAAAAGAACTTTACAAAATGCACAACAGCACTGATGACAGACATATGGTGCAACGTAATTTCAGTAATACAGATACAATGGTACAAATTTTATGATGTGACAGAGAGAAATGACAATAAGCGTGCCGCCATACACAAGAAAGGACAATACAAGACAAAAGAATACAGATGCCGACAGCATAGGACTATAGGACTGCCGACACTACATTCAAAGATGCATGTAGGCCCGGATTGGCTCGGACATTAAACGTATGCGTGGACTTTGCGGGAAGGTTGCTGCAGTCATATAAAGCCATGAGGCGACGATGAGTCAGCGTGCTCCCGTTCGCCGCCATGAGTGGCGAGAAACCACGTTCACACGCAGTGCCACCAGCGGGCGGAAACTGCTTAAAAGGAGCTTCTATTGCTTTCTTCGGACCAATTGGGGCGAGTTGCACCCTAAGCGCAACCGGACGCCTGGTCGAACCGTTAGGTCAAGCAGATACACAGAATTTAGTTTATTGTTGTAATGGCAGGCTTCATTCTCTCACTGCATGTACGCGTTTGTAAGTCGAACATACGTATACTTCGACTCATAGAACCTTTTTGCAGGAACCAAGCCGCTTGCAATACCCTACGTTACTTGGATGCCTTCACTGTCCGCACCGAAGTATAGTCGCCGCCGTCTAAATGAGTGCTTCAAAATAATAGTACAGCATTTTCCTGTGAGTGCGCATTGTGCCCCAGGAGTGCGACGATTACAACTGCAGCCCCGCGCTGAGGTTGTTTACATGGCTTTGCGCAAACTGTACTGCTCGTTTGCATGGCATAAAACGCCAGGTGGGTTATCCTTATCTTAAATATTACGTACTTTCTCACAAATTGCACTTTCACTCATCTACACACCATGATAACACTGCAATAAGAGCCGATGATGCTATATCGCCTGCTTGGGAAACGCTTCGCGTAGGATACCGGCGCTTTCCGCTAACTATATCTGCTTTCTCTTATGTCACCAAAATTTAATTTTAGATTGGTTTAGCTAAATATACGTTCGGACATTACTAGAATTAATGAAAACAACCAGATTTGTTGTCCACAGTTAACGCCGACGGCTGCTGCCGGCTGCCTTCTGCACATGCTATGCAGACCGGGTCACATATATCGGCACTTCCCCCTTATTGTACCGCGTCCTGCGATGTAGGCAGTCGTCGCTTTGAGGGCGCTGTAGCCAAACTACGCTCGACAGCTGTTTGCAGGCGCTAAAACTTGCGAATTCACTGTCCGCAATCGCTGAAATCGCACACACGAATTCTGGGTACTCGCTAGGCCTCGTCAGGAAAGGGGCCGGTGGTCCACCGTCCCCTGAAATTCAAGAATATGGCAAAAATTCCTCACTGATTAGTAACATAGTGTGACGATATGATATGTAGCCGCTTGTTTCGCTTTTTTTTGGACACGGATAAGGTACACAAGCGCAGTTTTTCCGGCCGTCGCCTCACCGGGCGTGAAGCTTTCGCTCGGCCGCACAAGCCCAGGCGACGGCGGCGAGTGGCACCGTCGTGCACCGTTTTCTACCCGTGTCGCTTGCCTCGCCGATCGGTCCTATGCGCAGGCACCGAATGAAAGCACAGCTTCGCTGGTGCGTGCACATCGCGTATGTCGCCGTGGCTAGCATGAGGTCCAATAAGTTTTAAAATTCTTAAGTTTATAGAATGTCATACCAACTAGTCCCCTATCACTCTCTTCTGGTTCCCACTAAGCTGACTAACATTACTACGATACGCGATCGTTGATCGTGCTCGCGTCGCCGTCGGCCTAGCGTGACAGACCAGTGCGTCAGCGACGGCATTTGCGTACCGATCAGCCCACCGACCGTCGATCGCCGTCGCATCGGCCTATAGTGTGACCGGACCATACCTATACCGAAGAAAAACTGCGTTACTGTTACAATCGCTTTTGCGGTACCAGTCATTCATATATGGGGGACGACTGCTACTTCGATCGCCCGTGAAAGTGCAAGTAGGGAATGAGACCTCGCTGCGCATATTGCAGCAACGAGATCAGACGACGTTGCTCTGTGCATGTGCTTGTTACGTCACGAGAGTTTTCAATATGGCGGTCGCTGGCGGTGGGAGGAGTCTCCCGGTCTCAATTTCGATCGTATTTTTTTTTAAATGCAGCGCCTCCAGGGCAGCCAAATTACACAAATTGAATCATTAGCTCTCGCATTAGTTACTGAAGCAGAAAACTGCATAATGAAGAACGACCCTGTCATGGCCCCTTTAATACGGCATGTGTACGGCGTAAAAGCTCTGCTGGTTTAAAAGCCCTGCCAACCGACCATGCCAACTGTCGCAGTGCATTTACTCATTCTCAAATTTAAGAATTGAGTGCACACTGCGGTAACCAATGCACGTTAGTGCAGTGAGTAGATGAGGTACTGCGTAAGTTGTGGTCATTTGACCAAGTGGGTATGCGAGTCTTCGATGAAACGAAATCGTGGGTCACTTGCTTGACATGCCGCCTCGCTACGCTCGGGATCAGCGGCACTTTAGTACCTCCAGTTTGAGGATAGGTCATTATTTACCAAAAATGTGAGGACTCTGGGTCAATGTGAGTGCAGAAAGCCGTTGGCCGTTAAGGCATCACGGTGAAAAGTGCGTCCTGGTGCCACGGTCGCTTCCGGTAAAAGTCACGCATGCGCACCTGTGTCCTCAGTACTCCGGTAACCCTAACGCTAACACGTGTCACGGTATGTAAAGGGCTTTATGTGACGTGATACGAGCGTCTAGAAGTGTCGCGATTTGATGGACGTCGGTTTGCAGTCCCCGCGGGCCCGCAGTTCTCGAATTGTGCGAGAACTGGCATAAACGTGTAGAGCCACAAAGACAAAGGTAACCATGTTGTCAAAAAAAAAAATTATGTGGCTATTACAGACGGCCAGCTTCAAGGCTAACGGCAATCAGGCGCTTAAACGTAATTATTACAAGTTAACAATTAGAATTTAGTTCACATCACTTTATTAGTTAACATGATTCGCCTGATTTTTGGCGTCCACGATCACTGGTATTACTATGGTGCTGAAAGCTTCTCTTCAGCTCAAGAACACTCTTTTTGAAAATTAGTGGCCAGCTTTCCTGGAACACGTGGTATATCATGTACGAAAGGTGATAAAGGCTGATCCCCAGTCGAAACGTTTGTAAACCTAGTATGTTTTTCTGGGCTCGCGGTCACCATTTGTACTCTGTCAAGCTAATTCGTAGTTTGTTATGTGTGCTTTTTTGGTAACTGTGATCCTGGTCTATTTATCACCCAGATGTATCTGGCACAGTTAAATTTAGTCACTGCCGGGAGGGGTACCAGAGTGACCCGGCTCTTGCCAGTGCTTGGCTATAGCATGAGTGTAGTCCCTCAGGTATTTCATGCGGCCATTGGTGACTATGATAACTTTGAACTGCGAAGCTGAAAAGAACTGCGTGGTCTTGCACAACCGAAAACGGACATAGTGAACAACAGTTTGCATCTAGTTCGACTCAGTTACATCTGCACATATCGGCAGTAATGAAATAATTCTGAGATGTTGACTTAAAACTGTTGATCGCTAGGGTGAAAGTAAGTGACGGCTAAAGAATTTAGCAAATTTTACGAAGTGAGGAGTGAGAGAGAGAGGACCAGGGAATATTTAATATTGGTTTTTGACGAAAGGAAAATGGCGCAGTATCTGTCTCACACCTCGGTAGACAACTGAACCACGCCGAAGGGAAGGGATAAAGGTGGGAGTGAGAGAAGAAAAGAAGAAAGAGATGCCGTTGATACCATGTGCGCCTGCCTTGGTGCCAAGCGACGCAGATGGGGCGGGAGTTAAATATGAAGAACGTCGTTCAGATCGTGCCGGAGTTCTGTTTTCAAAGACGCACTCTCGCACTACGCCCAGGTCAACACCATTTGTCCAGACACGAACCTGCTAGGCAGCTCTTGCCACTCTTCGGGACGACCCCATCGTGATCCTCCGCTGGTGGGACTTTCGCACTGCCCGATGAACAAACTGTGTTTTAAGAGCGTTAGCTCTTGGTACTTACGTTAATAAAGGAAGCGTCTGTCTGCAAGGAGGTTCAACCTGACCAACGCAGTTACCATTTGACCTCACTATATCACATAGTTCGACCACCGCGGTGGCTCAGTGGGTTCGATCCCGGCCGCGGTGGTCGAGTTTAGATGGACGCGAAATTCTAGAGACCCGTTTACTGTACGATGTCAGTGCACTAAAAACCCTAGGTGGTCGAAATTTCCGGAGACATTTACTACGGCGTCCCTGATAGCCTGAGTCGCTTTCGGACGTTAAACCCCCTTAAACCTTAAACCAAACTATATCACACAGGAACACTGGGCGCGTAGCGCCTCAATTGATACCTATACTTTCGATGCGTTATATATGCACCAGAATAGTGGTCATCGAAGTATTCCCTTCCTAACGCAGAGCAGCCTGTCAGCGATTTTAAACACTGGCTAAATTTGCATTTTTCAGTAAAAGGCGCTTCTCTCTCTCTCTGGGACCACCCCGGGACCACGATTTGCATAAAATTTGGGTGTTACTCGTTTGACGCAAACTGTTCGAAGTCGTATGAAATCACTTTGCATGCTCCGGAGGATAAAATGACTCATTGAGATGAAGCCCGAAGTATGTGTGGGATTCGCACTGCCGACCTTTCCGCCCCCAAACTGTGCATTCCGAGGAGCTTCAGACGGCCGTTACGGCCGAACCGTTTCTTGAAGGGTGTTCCGAATGGCGTAAAACGATTCGTCGTGTTGTGATTCACACGTGTATAAAATTTATTAACTTATATAACGAGGAACTAAAGCGGATACAGTGACAGTGACTGTAAACCACAATAGTAGTGCAAAATCCATGCGGTAGATGGGCAGCATGTGTCTTAGAAGGGATGTCTCCGGGAAGGTGATGACGAGCATACGGATTCAATGTTGAAAAAATTGTAAAAGTAATCCTAAACAAATTACTAAATCGTTGCTAACACTTGAACCTCCCGCAGCTGACGCTCTTAAGTCGAACACTGTGGAAAAAAAAAATACACTGAGGCAGTGTTGGCAGAGAATTTTTTTCTTGGTTTGTCTCTCAGGTGTTAGTGCAATGTGTTGCAAGATCTTAGTGCTGTATCCTCTCCCTAGTGTTAGTTTGAATCTCTTTCATTACTCGAGAGAACAGTGTGCTTGTGTTCTTATGAGTGCCATGTATCGTCGATTTTCTTATAAAGCTGGTTTTTTTTTTGCGAGCATGCTCTCGCTTGCGACCCATGAAAGCTGGGCACCAAGCTGCCATCCCCTTTTCACTTGGTGACTGGTTTCTGGCTCAGCTTCCCGCGCTGCTTGAGTCGAGTACATCTCCTGAGAGACCGGAACAGCTACCCCCATACACTCTAAGGACGTTCGGAAGCGCAGGCATCCATTGTGGATTGTGACAGCTGTATTCGTGTTCTTTGAGTGGACGCCTTGAAGCACGCACGGCCCGTGTAAATGCGTTTAGTGGCTTCCTCAAATTAAGCAGCAAGCGTAAACGTGATCAGTTCGTTTTGTCGGGACTTTGTTTCTGAGGCAATTATGATGCATGGCGCTTTCCTCCACTGCTTAACTAAATGTGTTTATGGTAATGAAATATGTATGCAGAGATTTGCATTTCTTTGGGGCGGATGCTTGCGCTATGCGTGCCTCACCGCGCTTTCTGAATTTAACACGCAGCATGCTGGCTGACTGGTGTTACGTTTCGCCTGCGACGCGCGGTATAGCCGGCGCGGATGCAACGGACGCCGGGGCTTCGTTCAAAGTGGCGGTCATTTTGGGCCCGTTCAGTGCTGCCGTAACGCCTCCCGCCAAGCGCGTCCAGGCAGGTTTCAATGCCACGTGTCGTCGTGTGTGCGTGTGTGTGTGTGTGTGTGTGCATGTTGGTGCCCACGCTTGTCAAAGCGCGGCAGCCGGGGAGAGGAGCTCCCCAACTGGGAGGCGAGGAGGTCTGACCGGCGCCGGCCCGGCGGACGCGCACGTCACGTCTGAACATGTCTGAGCGTCGCCGTATCGGGCGCCTCATCCCAAGCCGTTCCTTCTTGCCCTCGACTCCGAGGGTATAAAAAAGCCGCTGCCCCGGACGCCAAAGAGACTTCGATTTCTTCCTTCGAGTAACGTGGTCGCCCTGACCGGCTGCTCTTTTGCGATGCCAGAATAAACAAGTTGTTCTGTTGCCAGTCGACTCATCCTTTGCCGGGACCTTCGGATGTTTCCAGCTGTGCCCCAGGCCGCCAGGCCAACGCTACCCTTGGGGCTTGCAACCCATTTGCAACACTGGCAACTCTTCTGCGAGCAGCTTGCCAGAACCGTTCGAAGCACTGGCCCCGTCTTACCGCCCAACGTCACAGCCTATGGCGACCAAAACCCTAAAATGCCCGTCACACGGCTGTGAGCATGGGGGAGGAAATACTATGCAAAAGCACCGAAGTTCGGGCCAGTTGGTAATGATCCATCTTGAGATGGATCATTACCATTCATTACCACGGCAGCATTCGTCGTGTCGTATGTGTGTCTTTTTCGTCCCCGTTTTTTCGTGCTGCTTCGTTTTCTCAAGATGGGGGGAGGGGGTGACATCCTGATCGCTGCAAGCGCCCCCCTCCCCCCGCCAGAAAGCTGGCGCCAGCAGCTCGAGGCGCTTATTCTCTGCTAGGCTGGTAGCCCGCGCGCCGCTTATTTACTAACTCGAAGGCTCGCAATGTGGCATTTCGAGAGGCAGTCGGCCAGCTAGAGCAGGCCCTGGAGTCTATTGTCTTCCAGAAACCTTAGCAGGCTGCGGCCCTTTGCTTTGTCCGTTAGCCACAAGGGCAAGTGTTCTTCCCTTGCAGCTGTAGGTTCAACTTCCAGTAACCGTCTTCTTCCTGAGTCCTGAGTTGCTGGGAAAGTCCACAAAAGATGCCGAACATCCACCTTATCGGCAGGCGTGGAACACTTGAGCCTTCAGAAGAGTGGCGGATCGGGCTAGTTGGTGCACGTTTGTCATTTTTCGAAAGAGCTAAAGCAACACGGACAAAGAAGGAACGGGCATGGACGAGCGCTACTTACAACTGTTTATTTCATGAAACCTCAAGTGCTTTATACAGTGGTCAAAGGCTACTATGACACGGCAGAAGACTGTACGTGCGCGATAAAAAAATGTAGCTGCCGAAATTGAGAGAAACCAGAAAACACGAGCAAGATTACGTTCATACACTGAGGAATGCGAGTTCTTTTTTTGACAATGAAATGGAAAGATGCGCAGATACAAGTGCTTCCCAGTGATGCTATTTCCTGTGCTTCGATAATCTCTTTGGTAAATTGATCACGAATACGTCAGATAATATGGCACTGATTTAACAATGGAGCACACTTCCGACATTCACTGCAGTAAATGGCTAGGTTGCTTCCGCACGAATTTCTAACATTGTTGTTGTGCTGGAGTAGCCGGTCGTTGAGACAGCATCCTGTTTGTCCAACATACTTTTTGCCACAAGACAGAGCGATGCAGTAAACAACGCAATAAATACAGCTCACGCACGCAGTTTGTTGTTTGATGCCACATGTTTTTTTTACCGAGGGGTTGGGCTTCGTCAGCTTGCAGAGCTTGTTGAGCTTGTTGAGCTTGTGAGGGTCGTAAACACAGCTCTATGTCCGCTTTCTGCGCGATCTTTTTCTAGTTGTGGGAGACACGGGGCACGTAAGGGAGTACAGCAATCTTTTTCTTATCACTAGACTTATGTGCGTTATCTTCACGAGCGTTAAGGTTTCTAAAGATGAGTTCTGCTACCGAGACCTGAAGAGAAACAGGGTAGCCAGAGATGGGTTCACTGAAGTTAGTGCCGGAACTGTGCTCCATTGTTAAATCATTGCCATATTATCGGACGTAGTCGTGATCAATTTTTCCGAGAGATTATTGAAGTATAGAATATAGCATCACTGGTAAGCACTTGTGTTAGCGCCCCTTCCACTTCATTGTCGAAAAAAGAACTCGCATTCCGCAGTACATGAGCGTGATCTTGCACATGTTTT
This sequence comes from Amblyomma americanum, assembly GCF_052857255.1. Lineage (NCBI taxonomy): Eukaryota > Metazoa > Arthropoda > Arachnida > Ixodida > Ixodidae > Amblyomma > Amblyomma americanum. The sequence goes on along the minus strand of NC_135506.1, from coordinate 39,953,669 downwards.
CTGTCCCTCACGGCAGCTAAACTTTTTTATCGCGCATTTACAGTCTTCTGCCGTGTCATAGTAGCCTTTGACCACTGTATAAAGCGCTTGCGGTTTCATGATATAAACGCATGGAAGTAGCGCTCGTTCGTGTCGGTTCCCTGTTTGTCCGTGTTGCTTTAGCGCTTTCGAAAAATGACAAGCTTGAGGCATGTGCTGAGCACTCCATCTTCTTGAGAGCCCCATCGGCATGTCACCGACGGGATATGGGCTGCCCCCGCCTTTATCATTCTAAGGGATACCACCTCCAGTCGGAACTGTGAGCAAGTATCGAGGTGGTAAGTGCACTGGGGAATCAAATCATGTGTACTTCACATAATGAACGACGAGATGGGGAGAGCGGAGTGGAGATCAAAGCGGGGGCTGGTGGGTGAGGGATTCGTATTTCTGATTTCATGTTTAAGGACGTCTGCTTTCCTCTGGTGAAGATTCTCAGGCTTTCCTTTTGTCCAGTGTGTACCGGGTTGCGTTTCTGTATTTTTGCATTGAGAGCATTCCGCCTCTTTTTAGTGCCTCTGAAAGTCCTCCGCGCCAGAACACTTCGTAGAACATGTTGCTAACACCTATGAGAGCAGAAAAAAGCGACTGCATGCGTAAAACGCAGTTCCATGCTGAGGTTAATTCCTTCTTCAGTGCGAGAACAACTGTTTTAAGAGCACGCAGAATTACCCAGATACTTCTGAAGTCTTCCGCCTCATTTGTTTTTTTTCGTCGTTTTTCTTTTCATGAAACCGAAATGGCAATTTCAGGAGACAAATAATCAGAACTGCACAATTTATTTTTGAAAAGTAATGCAATCGGCACGGTATACACCTATGTGCTTCGTTCTGGATTCACTGTAGTGACCATTTATGGCAGAATGTCTTGTAAACGGAGTATAGAATGTCAGTTCCTTTTTTCACACCACTCGGTTTTCGCATCTCTGCTTATCCCCCGTGTCTCTACAGCCCGAAGTAGATTGAAATGAATAAACTAAAATACTTACTTTCAGGGCAGTAGCAGTTTCAATTCTTACAGCCAAAGTAGTGAATCCCTCATTCTCTACGTCATTAGTAGGACTGTCTTTAAGGACCTTGTGTTTGGTGTCATGCCCGAATGCCTCACTCTTATACCCGAAAGTGTCTTGAACGAATGATGACAGGCAGAAGCCGCGACTATTCCGTATCTTCACTTCAGCCATTCTGGAAGCAGAGGACGGCAAACCATAATGAGACTTAAAGAAACGCATTCAGTTCCCACTGTTAGCCACCACCAACCGGCGTGGTTCAGTCGGCATGGAATTCGTCCGCTAAACATGAGGTCGCGGCATTGAACCCCGGCCTCTTAGCGCCCGCATAGGCTGAGGCGAACTGAAAAACCACTCGTGTGGTGTACGATGTCAGCATACTCGCTAAACAACCCTGGGCAGGCGGTCAAAGCTTCCTTCGAACGTGTTGCTAGGAGCGTTGAGTGAAAAAAAAAATCGCTGATTTGCATAGGTAATGAAATACGAAGTATGCGCGCCAGCACTGCGTACCCTTGCTATACTTTTCTATGCATTTTACACTTTGTTATGCTGCGGTAATAAAGATTCTCATGCACATGATGCGGCGAGCAGCACGGGGCCGATGTCTAGGGAGCACCGCGCGTACACGTCTGCTGTCCGTGAAGCTTGAGGGGCGACTGAGACGAGAGGAGAGAGGCCGAAGTTGCGGACGCGCGAGCGACAGTCCGGAGTAACACGTGCTTTTTCAACACTGCCTGGGGACTTTCACGACGGTCGCAACTGCGATACGCGTCACTATCTCATTGGCTGCAGCTGTGCCGCCGCGCCGCTTCCTTGCACCATGTGACGTGCGTTTCGCCACCTTCTCTGTCGCCTTTCAAGTTCACGGACAGAGAGAGGCCTCGGACAGATATCGGCGAAATCAGTGACTCGGGTTAGAAGTGCTACGTACTAAAAAATTGATTGCATGCCTTAAGCCATCTCAATACTGAGGGTCGCTTATTATTAATACGAAAGCATTAGATGGCTATGAAGATGCCGAAAGTGTCCGCAAAATGTGTCGCCCGAAGTTGGTCCCCTGTGCCGTCACTAGGTATGTGACTTTATCGGTCATATGACGTCTTGAGTCATACAAGACACAAGACAATAAACTAAAAAGAAAAGTAAATTGCGGTCTATGAGAGAATCGAACCCGGGTCGCCTGCGTGCGAGTTGACGTGAGGCAAAATTTAGAGTGATGAAGTCACCTCAGTGTTGACTTCACACCCGAGCTCAATCACAATCGCTGTCGTGCTGACAAACACGCAGCATACGTGGACGCGGCAAGGAAAGATTGAACAACCTACGTGGTTTTTGCAACCCCGCCGCAGTCTGCCCTTATATCCGCCGCCACCATGTGCGTCCCCACCCCCACCGCAGAGGAAAAGACAGCGATAACGCTGGCCATCGCTGACCGCCGTGCGCACACAGCCCTCAGTGACTCAAAACGAGCAATCCTAAATTACTCGGCAGGCTGCATCTGTATTCCTGCCGGACGCATCCTGCGCGGCTACACTCCCGGCTGCAAATCTAACCTAATCCGGGTACCCGCCCATGCGGGCAACTCTGGAAACGAAGTGGCCGACCGACTTGCCCGGGAATTAACAATCCGGGTGGCCGGCCACACGGATCCAGACGCCCTCGCTTAAGCCCCCCAGACTTTCACCGACATCGCTAATTTTCATAAAGAGACGAGATGCCGTTTCCCACTTCCCCACCCCTGACCTCGACAGAGCGCAAGGCATCCTGCCCCGCAGATTGTGTACGCACTCAATTTTCAGCCACTCCAGGCTACCACTAATCACCAATGGGGAATATGACCCTACATGCCATAATTGAAACCACGGGGAACCCGCCTCTCAGGCACACATCTTCTGGGGATGCGAAAATAACCCGCCCCCACAAGCCTTCCTGCCAGCTCCCTCTGCAGAAAGCTGGGACCAAATCCTCACCCAGCTAGACAAGGCCACTAAAATCACAGATTTCTTGGGACCAGCACGTCGCCCCCACCTGGGGCCCGCACAAGACCCACCTGCCCTAATTACCGACACCTGTGGAAATAAAGTAGTCTCTCTCGCAGTCACGTGCAGACAGGAGAGAGAGGAGGAATGTTGGAAGAAACGCGTGGGGGAAACCGCGTCCACCATCTTTTCTTAGTACCCGCCGCGGTGGCTCAGTGGTTAGGGCACTCGGCTACTGATCCGGAGTAGCTGGGGTCGAACCCGACCGCGGCGGCCGCGTTTCGATGGAGGCGAAACGCTAAGGCGCCTGTGTGCTGTGCAAAGTCAGTGCACGTTAAAGATCCCTAGGTGGCCGAAATTATTCCGGAGCCATCCACTATGACACCTCTTCTTTCTCTCTCTTTCTCGCTCTTTCTTCCTTTCTTTCTCTCTTTCTTTCTTTGTTTCCTTCTTTCTTTCTTTCAGCAGGACCCATCTTCCTGTATCTGCGTGCACAAAAATTATACAGCCAACTTGGTTGATTTGGCCCTCAATATTGCATATTCCTATGTGATGGTCACTCTTCCGCTTAAGAAGAAAAAATGCACCCTTGCATATACTTGACATCTATTCTTCTCCCAAGATAAAAAATGTAACTTTCGCAGGTCTCTTCAGTCGCACTCTGAAGACTGCGGCCATGGACCCCCTGGTGATCGTGGGCCACTTCAACGCTCATAGCACACTCTGGGGGTACGTGCGTGAAGAGAAGCGCGGTCGCAAGCTAGCGGAACTTGCATCCACGCTGTGCCTCGCCCTTCACACAGTCCGTGCCCATTCAACGCGGCGGGGTAACTCCGTGACTCAGGACACGTGTCCGCACCTTACCTTCACCAAAAGCACAAGACACGCAAAATGGGCCAACACCGAGGAAACCCTCGGCAGTGACCACTGCATACTCAACACCAGCGTCAGAACCAAACCATTGACAAGTTCCCACACCCAAGCTCGCCTACCCGACTGGACAAAGCTCCAGAAAACGCACACTAATTCGGCCCTTATTCATGAACAAGGCTACTACGCGAATCACAAGAGTCACAAGAATCGGTTACATACGTTCGTTCGGCAGAAACTCAAGCTCAACTATCAGAGGCCACGCCGGACAACCTCCGCCCCATCTTCCTCACGTCTTGTGCGGGAAAGCTGATGGAGACTATGGTGCGAGGCAGGTTGTCCGAGTTTTTGGAAACCCAAAATGTATTCGCAGACGCCATGTTCGGATTCCGCCCGTACCAGTCCGCGCAGGATGTCCCGCTTCAATTAAACCAAGAATTTCGGAATCCCGTCGAATACCCTCTTAATGACAAGGTAGTACTCGCTAACGAAAAGGGTTCAGCAGAAATTAAGGACAACGCAGCGAGCCATGGAAAGAAAAATGATAAGTGTAACGTTCAGAGACCGGAAGCGGGTCGAGTGGGTGAGTGAAGAAACGCGGGTTGAGGATATCCTAGTCGAAATCAAGAGGAAGAAATGGGCTTGGGGAGGGCATGTGACGCGAAGGCAAGAGAACCTCTGGTCCTTAAGGGTAACAGATTGTATTCCAAGAGAAGGCAAGCGTAGCAGGGTGTCACCACTTCGCGCACTTCGCAAGCTATCCTTGCAGTGCACCTGACGAAGGCTTTTGATAATGTTGCTCTCTCCTCTATTTTATAGTCATTGAGCGACCTGAAGGTGGGATCTCGCACGCGCGACTATGTTGCTGCCTTTCTCAGCAAATGATTCATCTGCCTACAATTAGGTACAGTTACAACCTAACCTTTCACTCTGGAAAGCAAGGGAACGCCCAAAAGAGCAGTTTTGTCCCTCTTTATTTTCAACGTTACACTTATCCCGTTAGACCGGGATGTTGCCAAATATTTATTCGGTCTACGACTCCTTGTACGCGGATGACATCACCATCTATGTCAATACGATAACCATGCCGAAATCGAATCCAAGCGGCAGCTGGCCGCTGAAACTCTTGCTACATATGCCAGTAGCATTGGTCTAAGCTGCTCGGCGGCAAAATTTGAACTCCTAGTCGTTGACCTAAAAGAATGAGATCCCCCTAACATTACAGTCATACTAGACAATACCCCCTTTTGCAGGGTCATTAGAATCCAAATTTTAGGTCTCAATATTTCTGGCAATGCCTCCAACGCTGAGACCATAGAATTAATTCATTGCTTGGATGATCGATGGGGTTTGACAAATTAGGCACGTCGCCAATCGCCATCGCAGCATGAAGGAAGCTGCCAAACGTCGCCCCATTCAAGCCTTTTGCCTCTGCAGGATCGCTTACTTACCTTTACCGATGCCTCACACCCACGGACACCGAGCGACTCAATAGACTCATACGCACAGCGTACAAAACTGCTTTCCTTCGTCCTAAATCAACGCCCACTGATAAACTCCTCCCACTGGGGGCGCACAACACCCCGGGAGAGCTTGTGAAAGCGCACGTAGTAAGTCAGTACCACAGGCTCTCACATACCGAAACAGGCCAAATTCTCCTTCGCCTACTTGGTATAAACCTCCCCGGCCATACCTTGGCCACGGGAACTCCTCCCATTGCTGTCAGTAACAATCTCTGGAGTCCGCCTCTTCCCAAAAATGCCAACCCGGAGCATAATCGAAAGAGACCGAGATCTAGAGCCAAGGATTTGCACAAGAACTAGCCTCTTAAAGATATTAAACTTATTTTTGGAATATGGCGGAGTGCTAGGCTTGAAGCACTCTGGCACCGGTCGGCCCGGTATTGCACTGCCTCCGGGATCGGCCCGGGGCATCTCAGCGCGCGCCTTTTCTTTCTATCTTTGCTCTCCTAGACTTTAACTCTCCTACTTGCAGCACGTGGCAGCGAGCGTGGCTCGTGCACTTTCCTTTTCTTTCTTCCTATCAGCAACAGCAGTAGAAGTAGTGGTTTACGTAGACGCGGTCGAATATTCCAACCGACCAGCTTTCGCATTAGCCGTCATGGACGGATTCCAAAACGCGATAGCCAGTGCGTCCATTCCAAATTTGCTAGACGCCCTGGACGCAGAGGAGGCAGCGATTGCCGTAGCAAGCGCACACTCCTCATCTGAGTAAATTTTCTCAGATGCCAAAACAGCAACTACTAATTATTCCAATCGCAAAATCCACTTCCTGGCTGCAAAAATGCGAGCATCAACCTCCTCCGCCAAATCGCCTCACCATCCTCCTCTGGGTCCCTGCCCACAGCGAACACCCATGCAACACGGCCGCTCACACCCAAGCCCGAGCACTCGTCAACTGGGCTTAGCGCGACCTGCCTTAGTATCGCAGTCCCAGGCATCGGAATCTCAACTACCACGACGTCACCCTGCTTTATACAAATTCCCGCCGTAGGTACTCTCCACACCATAAAACGCTTCCCAAAAGCGACTAGTCTTTGTGGCGCAGACTTCAAATGGCCACAGTCACGACTCCTTTCCTTCTCTGCATTATAACACGCGGTAAAACCGCTCCTCACTGCCACTTGTATCCTAGCATCGACTTTAATCACATCGTTCGGAACTGCCCGAACAAAGCGAAGACCTCTTGGCAAGGGTCCGGACATGTTGAGCAATGGGAGGCTGCCAATGATACAGTTTCTGACAGTGGCCTGGGCCCGAGGGGTCGCAAAAGCACAAACGTGCCGGGCCATATAGAGCGACCCGAGGGCCCATCGTCGTCCTGCCTCCTCTTTTCCCCTCCCACCTCACTTGGTTCTTTCATGGATAATTAAAGTCGTTACCTACCTACTTGCCTACCTACCTGCCTACCTATGTACCTGCCTGCCTGCCTGTCTGCCTCAAAACATCTAACCAAATGGATGGTAGTGTAGGACGCTTGAAAAGTGCTGTCTGCCCGCTCATGCAGAATCGTCAGTATTCACCTACAGTTCTTTTTACAGCAGTGCTGCATTAATTGTTCACAAACATAACATGCTCTCTGTATCGCAGCATGTCAGGCGTTCTCTTGGTATTCTTATGCACAATCTTATTCTATTCTTAACTATGCTTAAGCTTAAATATTCTTGTTCTCATCCCGTAGTGTCCTTTTGTAAAAGTCACCATAACCAGGTTTGCACGTAATAACAATGCCGTCCTGCCCAAAGCACGAACTAATTACTGCAAACAGTCAATTCATATCTCATCATGTGCTTTCTGGAGTCTGGACCACTTCGATTGAAGTAATAAAGGCTAACTCAATCTGTAACCACAAGGCAGGGTTTTGGGAAAGAATCCTTAGCAAAACACTATCAATGTGAATGCTTGTTCTTTTCATTTTTTTTCTTGCATTACGTATACCTTTCTAACTTATCAAAACTTTTCTGAAATTTTATTAGGGTGTTCGACTAATTCATATATAATGGTACATGCTTTCTGTTTCCTGTTACTGTTACTGTCCTTTTATGTTTCTGTATTATGATGTATACTCTGCATATACTCAGCAGTAATACTGTAAGCTGAGCGTCCGAGCTTTGCTGGCACTGCCAATAATGCCGTCGAAGAACGAATCCACGAAGGAGCGTTGATGATCATGATTGACAAATAAGGATGAAGTTCCCGTGAAACGAAGGGTGATGATGGATAGTCACAGATGTGGATGAAGTTCATGAAAGGTGCTCACAATACATTTATTTCATGCAGCGCGAGCTGCCACATGTTTTGGTTTTGTTTTTACGGGGTTTAACGTCCCAAAGCGACTCGGGCTATGAGGGACGCCGTACAGGAGGGCTCTGCAAATTTCGACCACCTGGGGTTCTTTAACGCGCACTAACATCGCACTGCACACTATCCTGTAGAATTTCGCCTGCAGTAAAATGCCGTCCGGGATCGAACTCGCGTGTTTCGGGTCAGCAGCCGAGCACTATAACCGCTAAGCCTTCGCGGCGGCTGCCCCATGTTTCATTTGATATATTAAATGAGGAGGTCCCAATACAGTCACTGACTTCGGAACCTCCTTATTTATGATAGGCTTTACAAGTTCTCCTTACCGGTGTCCCACTCCTGGCCCTTCTCTATACCTGATGTCATCGATGTTTTTGCCTTCCCAGGTGGGTGGATAATATCTGAAAAGAGAAGCAGGAAAGAATAAACATTAGCAGGTAAGCTAATCTCTGGTTCAACTTGTGGTTAAATTCTACTGAGAGCTGTGCCATAGCTTAACAGAAGTAATATGTAGCTTAATAGTTGAGCTATGGGATGTAACTTTTCTCCTCCTGTTCACACTGCTGCTGCTGCAGCTACTACTGCTACTCATTCGTACTAAATGTCGATAGTAACAGGTTTTCGCGCATGTGTTCTTCGTTGGCTTTAATAATGCAACTGGTATTTCGTCAGGCTATGCGCGCAGCTTCTATACCCTTTCGCGTCTTCACGCCTCCGCGCTTGAAGTCGTGCCAGCTGCAGCGTGCGCTCGGCCAGCGTTCAGAACGTGCGCTGAAATTTTCCCCAGGAGACCACTCAAAACCATAAGAGATACGCCTCTAGCCTGAAATACGACCCTTTCTCTGTTATCCTGGCTGCCATTGCACCATCATATGGGGTTGCTTCCACCATCTGGTGGCCACGTGAGCACAGCGTCGTAAGCTAGGGGTGGCTAGGACCACTTCGACCACTGGTTTACAGGGGCGCTCAAGGAAAAGGTTTGCAGAAAAGAAACTGCTCTGCACTGATACGGTGCCACTTGGGAATACCAGCAGCATTATACAGCGAGGCTCTTAAGGCTTAAAATAAGGCAGGCTCTCCTCCAACGGCGTTGTCGCTCGGCGCCCGCGGGATAGTGCGACCAAACACCTAAGGGCATACGAACTGGCGTCTCCAGACAGGGGTGTGGTGTGATCTTTGATGTTCGCATAATTATCCCCTGCCCGTAGCTAATTGTCCTAATAAGTAGCGATGTACACTTACTGCAGAGACAGGGGGAGAATGGTGCGAGGAGAAAAGCGGCGCTTCTGCCTTCGCAGGAACGGGCCATGCCTATGCAGCCTATTGGAGGTACAGCAGCGCAGATTAATCCGGAAATCGCCACTATTACGCGGTTAGTCTCTGGTCGCCATCGTTCCCCACCTGCAAGGTTTTTTCGGCACCGACTCTGAGTCTGATAGAGTCGTCCAATATCTCTGTTTCTTGCGTAGTCTAGCTCCAAGCGCCAGAATTGAGCCCCTGCTGCCGCCGCAAGCAGAGACACTGACTAGCCGCCGAAGTAATGCCCCCATGCGTTTGGGACGTAAGTGGCTCATTTGTGGCGTCAGTGCATTGGCGTAAAACATCACATGACCATTTCGTGTTCACGCGAAACGCCGTCAACCTGCGACACCCCCTGGTTGCCCGCATCAAGGTGCTGTCACGGTGGCGTGATGTCATCTTGACAGCACCGCAATATGGCCGGCTGCGAGACGTGGGGGCGGGCGGATGGCCTCACGAGGAGCTGCGCTCGTCAAGCCAATTGATGGGAAAACATGATCGCTATCATTGCCTTGCTCCGAATCTTTACTGTTTCGCTGAAAAAAAAATGGCGCGAATAGCAGTACGACCCAATTTCCTCTTCGGACAAGCCCTCGAAAAGCGGCGCTGTCATGTATTTTATAAACTCAATTCCTCCGGGCTCAATTTGCGAATGAGAGAACAAGAATGAAAATGTGGCTGCTCGTGTTGCCAAACAACACCTGGTTTGGATATTCCTCAACAGATAGCGGCACCATACTCTTTACCGCGCAGGACAGTTGATCACCTTTCATGATATTAAGCTGTTTTCTCAGGTTAATAAAGCCTCCCTGTCCAGATGGAGCTTCATCATGGAATGTGCTTAATGTGTGGCACTTATGAAGTTGCTATGCAACACTGCTTAGCCCAGGCTGATTGTACGGCTGGCGAAGCGAGCTGCGCATAACATTTTCGTACGTAAACCGCTCTCGCCTCACTGCGTTCTTTTTTCACACTACTCCTAATCGTATTTTTTTATTTGATATTGTAAGTCCCATCAAGGACTGTAACAGGAAGGGCTCTGAATGATACAGTTGTAGTGCACATGTTGATAGTAAACAATTTGAACAATAACATATGGCAAAAATAGTTACAAAATCGGTTAGAGAATTCAAGTTGAGGTACAAATAATAGGCGGCCAACATGATGAAAAGCATACCAAAAAAAGGAACTCGGCTGCAGTTAATGTTGTATTTTCAATCAAGGCACAAACAAAACGGTAAAAATAAACAGGGCAGAAAAGTGTGGAAAATGAGAATAACTACTGGGAAACAAACAGCTGATCTATAATCAGGGCACTGAACGCATCTAATGATGAGCTGTTAGTAATATCTATGTCTAGATTGTTCCATTCTCGTGTAGCTCGAGGAAAAATGAGTATTTGAATATGTCAGTACGGAATGGAAACTCGTTTATTTTGTGTGTGAGGTTGTGGCGGATCGATCTAGTTTTTGTGGTCGTGATGTATTTTGTAGTTATAAGTGAAAGCTCCGAGCCAATCGAGGTGCTCAAAGGTTCCCTGGGCTAGTTAAGTTACAGAAGGTTTTGAATGGTGTCACTACAGCTTCTCGCTTTCCTTAGGCTTGCCGAAGCCCCGTTCCCGAAAAACATATACGTGTTTGGTCTCTAAACGCTGGAACCTTGGAATTTTATGCACTTTGTATTACTCTTTAGCGTCTTTTTGAGCAGTTTGCTCTAGCAATATATCACAGTTCTCGGAGGCGTCTTATGAAGGCATGGATGGCGGTGCAGCGATGCGTTAAAGCCTCTTTATGGCACACAGTCTCGGCCTGCAACGGTGCTCGCATCGAGCCAGATTTGCTCAACTTATCCATTCTTGTTCAAGGAGGTCACGTCGGCTACTGACTGTGAGTCACCAGGAACGAGAAATAGGTTTTGGAAAGTACCGAGCTATGAATATTCTGCTGAATGTCCGCTTTGTTGTCCACCACTGCCACTGTCCAACTCCGCTGTAATAAAGGCCGCCGCTCTGGGGAAGTAGTGTGCTAGACCGTTGATCGTAATGACGCTGAAATTTCAGGCATGCCTGTAGCGATAATGAACGTATTTTCCACGTACCCGTAATCGCTCATGGATACAAAAATTCGGGCCGTGTAGCCAACTTTTTTCGGCAAAGGCGCTGGGAAATCAATCTCCGGAGGGTACTGTGTTGGACTCTGAAATAAAAAAAGTGATATTTGGCTTCTCAAAAGACCGTCCCGAAAAAACTAAATATCTCACAAACAAACCCGCTTAACTGCGCCGATAACTCCGATAGTGTTAGTACAGTGGACACAAAAACCACGGCGTAAGAACTATTAAAGTATTGAAATCCTTCCCGACAGCGCGACCGGACCGAGTAGAACTTGTTCGTAGCTCGTCGTACTTCTTTTGAACGCGGGCAGATGGCGCCTGGAGCGGAAGGCCCATAGAGTTACTGGATACAGTAACTGTAAAGGCGCAAGGTGGGCTGTGGTCGGCGCTTTTAGCCGTGTTTACTCAAACGTAAAAGGAGTTTTTTTTTTAACCAAAAATGGCAGTGAAAGGTCACCTCTGATATTAAAATAAAGCATACGCTTTAAAATCGAATATTGTGTGGAAACAGAATCACACTATGCAGTATTTACTCGCGTATTGGTTGATGCGTCATGCATATCAGCCTGAACTTCGGGATACAAAATGTCGCAGTCGTCAATCAACGCAAGCTCCGAGAAGCAAGTACCGTTCAGCATATATCGAAGCAGCTGTCGAGGAGTCAAAAACTCTTCACCGGAGACGGTGAATCTGCGTACCGAGCCCGCACTCTACGCATCTTCCAAAGGAAATGCGATTGAATATGCGTGACTCAAAGGATCGTAAACGTCTTCGTTTCGTTATCTGAAAGTTGGGCAGACTTCCTCAACGCTCGCAGCGCCACTGATGCCGCACGTTTATTGCACAAGCTTGGGGTGCACGAGACGGGTGGCGAAAAGCCGCTTTGCCTATTTTCCTCGGTGTCGCTATATGACGCAGTTTTCCGTAACAACGAACTCACTCATTTATACGACGGTGGTGAGCAAGAAGGCTACTCGTTTATACGGTCCCGAGACCGGCCATTGACTTCCGGGAGGCATGTCTGTTCGCTCGGTTGAGCGGCTGGGGGGTTAGTTTTTTACGACGAGCTCCTTAAGGCGTATGATCTACGCTGTGACGGCCCTGCGTGACTCTGTGCTTATCTTGGTATCGGTCTTAAGTGGCAATCTTTTGTGTTACTTTCTTCAAACAACAAGGGCGCATGATAGCTATCTGTTGAGGTACTTTCCTTCGTACATTTCTACTCATCTTTTCTTGCACTATGCCATCGTTGCTCTTGGTGCATTCCTGTTGTCTCGTTTGTTCCTTTACGCTTCCACAGTGTCGACTCTCGACAGTGTCACAAGCGTGTGCTTCTAAGGCGGTGGTATTAGAGTTGTCACTCCAAAACCGTGCCGATGTCTGGTGTCACGAATTTTGCTGATTAGTCGAGGGAGGTTCCGTAACCTTATGACATCATCACAAGCAGTCCTACCTTGAATGTTCTAGAGGGGTCAGGTTACTTTGTCACGTCTTCTCAATTACATGCCCACCGCGGCAGGCGAAAACCTCGTCACTGCAACGCAGTGACGAGGTTATTATTGGCTAAGAGAGATGACGTGACGTTTTGACGTGCAAAATAACAATTACTGGCTGAGAGAGGTGACGTGACGCTTTGACGTCATCACTACCTGCCCAACGGGGCAGGCAGGAACCTGACCACCAGATTAAACAGCTTTCCCACGGTGATAGGTTGCAAATAAAGATCTGGCGAGGAGCTGTTGCATGACTTTGTGACATCATCGCAACCTGTCCCCCTGGCTGTGAGCAACCTAGTTTCTAGACAGCAACCTAAACAGAGAATCAAAATTAAAAAATCGTATTTGTGCAAATGTCAGCACCATCACAGCATAGCGAATAGCTGCTTCTGTAGCATGCTGCCCGAAAATAGCGGTTGCTGAACCGACAATTGCGGAGAAAGCGACAGAAATACAAGCACTAATTGCAAGAGAAGCTGCGACAAATGTGGAAGCTAATGCTAAGGCTACCCTTCAGGTTCAGTTCAGTTCAGTTTATTACCTTAAGGACCCCCGTGGGGGTATTACATAAGGGGTGGATTATACAAAAAAAAATAAGTACAATGGTTGCCATGTGGGTTCAACATACAATATGATCTGTTAGTGCTTTGGAAAAGTTGGATGGGCAGGTGATAGCGGCGATGCTGTGGGAAAGGCCGTTCCAATCTATGCTGCTCGGGGGAAGAAGGAGGCAGCCAACGTGGTCGTATGGGTCCGAGGCCGGGCAACTTGAAGAATGTGACCAGTGCGATGCGATATGCGAGCTGGTGATGTGATATAGCCTGCGTAACCGTGGGTGCTGTAAAAGAACTTATGAAACAGGTTTAGGCTGGCAATGCGGCGACGAATAACAAGGGTTGATAAGGCGGATTCTGCTTTTAAAGACGACACGCTGACTTGGTATGAATAGGTATTGTGGATGAATCTAGTGGCACGGTTCTGGACGGATTCGAGGGCATTTATGAGGTATATTTGATGTGGATTCCATATGGGGGATGCATATTCTAGTTTCGGTCTGATTAGCGATTGGTAAGCCAGGAGTTTAACTTGTTGGGGAGCGTGACGTAAGTGGCGTTTCAAAAAGCCTAGTGTTTTATTCGCGGATGATATTACATTAGAAATATGTGTGCGCCAAGATAAATCATGAGATAGCGTGACTCCTAAGTACTTAAATGAGTTAACTGCTTCTATTGGGATTTGAGCTATATTGTACGAAAAAATAAATGGTTTAGTGCGACGGGTGAAGGATACAATCTTGCATTTCTGAGGGTTAAGTGTCATCATCCACAGGTGGCTCCATTTCTGAACGTTAGTTAGGTCAGTCTGGAGGGCTTCTTGGTGGGAAGAGTTATTAATAGTACGATAAATGACGCAATCATCTGCGAACATACGAATGTGACATGATACGTGGAGGGGCAAGTCATTAATGTATATTAAGAATAATAACGGTCCGAGCACTGATCCTTGGGGGACGCCTGAGGTTACTGGAATGTAATCAGAAAATTCGTTATTAACTATGACTAATTGGGTTCGATTTGTTAAAAATTCCTTAATCCAGTTTAGAATGCTAGGGTGAATATTTAGGTAAGAGAGCTTAAGTAGTAATCTCTGGTGTGGTACTTTGTCAAAGGCTTTTGCGTAATCTAAAAAAATAGCATCAATCTGTTGGTTGCAGTCAAGGTTAGCATGTAAGTCATGAACAAATGTAGCCAGTTGTGTCTCACAGGAAAGGTTTTTACGGAAGCCATTTTGTGATGAATGAAAGAAATTGTTGGAATCGAGAAAGTTCATGACTTGAGAATAAATTACATGCTCCATGATTTTACAAGGAATGCTTGTTAGGGAAATGGGTCGATAATTTAAGGGCGAGTTTTTGTTACCGGACTTGAAGATTGGGACGACCTTTCCCACTTTCCAGTCATGCGGTATGTTACCTGAAGAGAGAGACTGAGAGTACAATAGTGATAAGTAGGCCGCGGAAATGTGCTTAGTATTTTTCAGAAATTTCGAGTTAATTTCATCGATCCCGGCTGATGACGTTAGCTTGATGTTTTCGATACGAGATGATATACCATCTGCGAAGAGAGAAACTGGATCCATGGTTGACGCTGTGAAGGAACTTATGAAGGCGTTAGCAGGTAAATCACACTCTTTCGCAAAAACAGTTGAAAAGGCTCTATTGAAAATGTCAGCACATTCACAATCGCTGATGGTTTGACCCATATCGTTAGTAAGAACAATTGTACGTGTATCCTTCGGGTTTACTACGTGCCAGAATTTTTTAGGGTTGTGTATTAGCATTTTTGGCAAGTCAGAGCATAGCCTCTTTGAACTTTGTCCCTGAAAATCGTCCAATTTTCGTTAAGAGACTTTGTGTGGAAATCGGTTTCATAAGTTGTAAAAAAAGCAGTTAGTTCTTCATTTATTGCTTGAAAATCACCTTTTTCATAAAGACGAATTGTTTTCCTGGAAACTTGACGAAGCATGGGTGTAAAACTGAAGGTAGCATGAATGACTTTATGATCACTTATTTCCCTTAGGTATGTAATACTTGTTGCGCTATCAGGGCTGTTGGTTAATATCAGATCTAGAGTGTTGGCGGAATTCTGCGCAATGCGCGTTGGCTCTAATATTAGCTGAGTAAGGTTGAAGTTAAGACAGACATCGACAAAATTTTTTGCTTCTGAAGAATTTGTCATGGAGGTGTAGTTACGCCAGTCAATAGTGGGAAAATTGAAATCACCAAAAAGAACAATATCTGCGTTAGGATACGATGATGTCAGTTCACTCAGCACATTGTTTAGTTTGTAGGAAAAGTCCGGATCATTTTGCGGTGGCCTGTAACAGACTCCTACCAGCACAGTTCGGGGGGCAGCGTGGCAGAGCAGCCATAGCAGTTCTAAGTTAGAATCTACATTGATTAAGGATGCTGAAAACTGCTGATGTACGGCTATGAGCACGCCACCGCCACGGGCTCTTTCCCGGTCTTTACGGTAAACTTTAACCCTTCAGGTGACTTAGGTATCGCTATAATTTTCCTCTTATTTCGCGCCCACAAAGTTTACCATCGCGTTACAATCGTGGTCACCTTACATTCGGGTAAATCGGGTGTTACAGCGAACTATCGATGAGCAGTCACAGCCATGGCGGGCGGTGAGGTGCAATACATTTAACAAAGCTGCGTTATGCCTGGGATGTTTAAAGAGGCCACTGCACGAAAGTCTCCCAGGAAAAATTTTTATTAAACCGTTTTGTAGTAGCGGAGTTATATGCAGTTAAAATTACAATTTCAGTGCTTTCACGCTTTTCTCTGTCTTTTCTCTTTACGCGATCAAAGTTCAGCACTCATCAGCTGGCTCCACCCACCACCAACACCGCCATGCTGCCGACTCGCACGCTGTAATTCTATGCGGGGTTGGCCTTCTTGACCTGCCGAGCTGCTCGGACGACTGGTTGCAACCACGGCGACTTCGTGACGTCCCAAAGAATCTGAACAATAGCAATTTATTAACTGACTTATTCTGACGCGTGACACGGAGGAAGGGGCGAGATTGAAAAATTCGTCGGCAAGGGCTCCCCTACTTTCAAGCGTGGCGGCTGAAGGTTCGCTGCTATTATTTTCTATTAAATATTGATAATATCAACTGAATTATTTGGCTGTAATGTTCATGACAACAGAGCGCAGAAATTGAGTGAGTTTATATAATATTGCCGCCTGGCAATGGACGAGCAGACAAGGACAAAATGCGTGTGTGGCTGGGTGCTAGTCAGCCATATTGCCGGCGCAAAGACTTCTGTGCGGTCACAGAGCTACTTTGCCAGGTTGCCAGAACTACTTTGCCAAAGAGTCACTTTGCCAGATGACACCATCGTTTGGTTAATCAGACGATATGTTTCTCATCGCGAAACAATATACGCAGCGCTGGTCCACTAGTGCGCACGCATCATCATCAGCAGCAGCAGTGGAACCCTGACTGCGCTGAATGTCGGGCAAAGGTCTCTTACATCTCTTCAATTAACCCTGTTCTTTGCAAACTGCGACCGCACTCTCCGCCCAAGATTCGTAATGTTCATCATCCCACGTATAACTTTCGGCCGAGCTCTGCTACGCTTGCCTTCTCTTGGAATTCAGTCCGCAACCCCTAGCGACTAGCGGTTATCTTGCCTTCGGATTACATGCCCTGCCCAAGCTCATTTCTTCCTCTTTACTTTCACAAGAACTTCACTCAGCCTCGTTGGTTCCCTGATATACTCTGCCGTCTTCCTGTCTCCTAACGTTGCACCTATCATTTTTCTTTCCATAGATCGCACTGTTGTCCTTAATTTAGGTTACCACCTTCGTTAGCCCCATAATTCTGCTCCGTAGGAGAGTTCTGCGAATATACGGCTGTTATATATTTTGCTCTTGAGCGATAACGGTAAACTGCCATCCATGTTCTGAGTGAACCGGACAAAAGCTGTGCACCTCAATCCTATTCTTCCGGTTATTTCCCTTTCATGCAATTATCGCTCAAACAATGAACGACAATCTCAGGACAATCATTATGGAGTGCGCCTTAGAAGTAGACAGTAGGATGGTTCGACAGGATACCGGCAAGCTATCTCAGGAGACGAAAGATGTGATTAAGAGATTAAGAAACACCAATGCAAGAGGGCGGCTGACCCTACAGACAATAGAAACAACATAACTATTGAAGTAACTGTATAAGTGCCAAAGGGGGGGCGCATTATATAAGGAAATTTAATATGGAGAGAATAGAGCATGCTCTGGAGAATGGAGGTAGCCTGAAAGCGGTAATGAGGAAACTAGGCATAGGTAAAAACCAGATGTATGCGGTAAAAGACAAAGATGGCAATGTTGTTAGCAATATGTATAAGATAGTTATAGTAGCCGAGGAGTTCTCACACAAGTTTATACAGTAGCCAAATTATTCATCAGGCTAATGAGAGAGGCAGTAGCAGACAGCAATGGTTCATCCCGTCAGTAAAGAAAGAGGAAGTAAATAAAGCCTCAGGAGCAATTCAAAGGGCGAAAGCAGCTGGTAAGGATCAGTTACAGTACATCTGTGGAACGGTGGAGGGGTAATGTGCTAGAAAAATTAGCCACACTGAATACACAATACCTTATGACCTCGAGCGTCCCAGAATCTTCAAAGAACACTAACATTATCTTAATGATTAAGAATAGAGACGTCAAAAACTGGAAAAATTACAGACCGATAAGCCTGCTGTCCGTTGTTTACAAGGTATTTACTAAGATAATCACTAATAGTGTCAGGGGAACCTTAGACTTCAATAAATCAAATGATCAGGCAGGATTTTGTAAAGTATATTTCACAACAGAACATTCACACTATCAATCAGGTCATAGAGAAATGCGTACAATATAACCAGCCCTATATATAGAGCCTAAATTGATTACGATAAAGCATCTGCATCCAACTGCATCTCTTCTAATGTCGGTATTTTCGCCGATGTCTACGTTATTTACCGTCCCATATAAGTGTGCTTCACATAAGACTTTGCGCAATGTTTAGAAATAGGCTTTTTGATTTCTAAGGCCTATTTTTTTTTGACGAAGAATTGTCAGTGATATTATACGTCAAAATACAGCTAAGACGTGCTAACAAGCAGGCTAGTTCACTAATATTGAATAGTAACTGCTGAACTGCTACTGCTGGGCTCCTTAATTATTAAGGGGCCTGTAGCCTACCGAAAGTAATGTCCATATAAATATTTAGAATTTCGAAAACGCGGTTACCGTCGGCGCTGTGGACCGACAAATTTTGGGTACTTCCCGGCAAAACCCATCCGCTTTTGAGAAGCATGCAGGTAAAGCAACCTTTTCAGTGCACGCACTTGTCGAAATATCCAAAATTTGTTGGACCACAGCGCGGAGGGTAGCCACATTTATTAAATTCTAAAAATTGGTATTGGTATTACTTATGATGAGCTACACGTCTGTCAGTAATTAAGCAGCCTAACTGTAATAGCTTAAAAGTTCACTATTCAACATTATTTTGCCAGCCTGCAAGTTAGCACATTTTTGCTGCATTCTGATGTTCTACACCGCTGACAATCCAATGCCCCCCCCCCCCCCCCCCCCCAGAAAAAAACCGTCTTATAACCGAAAAAAGCCTATATTAAGTAACTGTGTAAAGTCTTAGGTAAAACACTCTGTGTAACCCTACTGACAATTCCGCTCTTCAAAACCCTCTCCCAACAGTCGACGAATGGCGTCAAAATTGGCTAATGATTCTCAGTGGGAACAAAACAGCTCTAATTACCTTCCACAGACGTCAGTGCTATCCTTCCCACAACTACTTACGGCATGGGCCCGCTATCTTTTCGGTCTCATCATTAAAATATTTAGGCGTTATTACTAACAAATATTAATAAAGATGCTAACCACACTCCTAGGTTCCTTCAATGTAACCTAACTCGTGCGCCTTCTCATGTAAAACATCTAGCATGCGTAACCGTTGTGAGGCCCAAACTGGATTTCTCATGCGCAATATGCGACCAGCGTCATCATAACCCAGTCGCTACTATCAAATCAATTAAAAACGGGGTTGCCAGTCTTATGTTTTCTGCTTACTCCCGTGACAACCGTAATTAATCTAAATGTCAAGGTCGGCATTCCAAGCCTACAAATGCGCTGAAAAATATCTATACTGCTGTTTCACAAATACTATCATGCCTTATCACCTAGCACTACAGTCATGATGCCAATTTACCGCACCTCCAGCCGCACCCATGCCATGACCGCTTATCCAGCACATGCCCGAGAAACAACCCGTCTCAACTAATTTTAGTAAACACTGCCATCGACTGGAACGATCTTCCCACAGACTTCATTATTCACTCAACCCCAGTCACTTCAAAACGCCATGCAACGACTTTTCTGTTAATTCACATATGGTACCCCCCCCCCCCCCCCCCTTCATGTAAAAGCCCGCATAGTGTAAAATAAAAATAAAGAAAAGAAAAATAATGCCCTCAAATGCGGATTCAGTCACTCTCTTCTTTACGTTCACATATCCCTGGGAGTGCTGATGTCACTCCTGGCGTTTTAGTGCAGCGGTTAAGGGATGCGCCGCTTGCCTGCGACGGCAAGTGCTGCCACCGCTAGGGCTTGTGGCGCCCAGGTTGCTCTCCCCGAGCACACTCTCACGACAAATCAGTAATTTAACTGCTACCTGCGATAGTGGGCAGTTTGCTTAGAGTTCAGTGGGGAGGTTGTGCTGACGTCACAAAGTTACGTAACCTAGGTGGCCCACCTCCAACCTAGGTTGCTTCTCTACAGCTTCAGAGTGCAGCTTTTAAGCGCGCGTTCGTGTGTTGAGCCGCGTCGCGGTCGCCATCGCCGACGTCGGTGTAACCGAGCGAACGAGAGTACCACTGGTCGCTCATAGATGGCGCCAGACTGCTGCGTCACGCTCCGCTCGGTTGGCAGGCGGTTCTTTTAAATGTGCTCCACAAGGCAGATTGTCCGCCTACACCACGCCACTCGCCGAGTTGTCTTCCTCATATAAACCGTCTGCTGAAATAATGCAGCACAAAATAGTCTCAGCCAGTTCTTTCTCAAAAATGAGCGACGCAACAGGTGGAACTCCCCTTTCCATACTCACCTTTCCATAGAAAAGAAGCAGCACCAGCTTCTTCCACGTGCACTAATTATTTCTGGCGCTTAAACCCGCCATCACGGTGTTACCTCAGCGGCGAAGGTCCGGGTTTAGAGGATCCTACTTATTGTGTGTTTCTGTTTCCAGCATTTTCAGGAAAATATCCTCTGTTTAGAAATTCGGTTACCCATCTAGATACCATATGTCTTTACCGTGACGTAGAAACGGGCTTTCACCTCCTGCTGCTGATTAGTCCTGCAGTCGGAACGACCAACACCCGCCGTCTGGTAGTAACGTTTCTTGCGTGGCAATCGGCAGCAGCTTACTATACTCAGGTTCCCAGAGCGCAAAATCTATCTCTGGCAAATTTCAGTCATTCGCTGAACTGATCCCCAGAAACCCAGTTGTTTCGTTTTAACCTTGGGGAAATACCCAGTGCATAAAAGTGTGCAAAGACTTCCATTCGTTCTAATGAACGCAGATTTTCCCTCACCAGGCTGTCAAGTCAATACTATGCAGCAAAACACTCGTAATGACTGCAAGAGTGTCGAGCGGTCCTGCACTGGCGCCGCATAGGTTCGCATCATCGACTGCAAGCCTACATTGCGGCGGGCAGTGAGATTTTTTTTTATTGGAAAACGTTTATTATCGGCTTGGGTTATACATGGGTTTGTTGATCTTGTTAGGTGGCCGTCAGTGGAGACTGGCGGCGACCTCTTCGGCTCTCGTCACCACCTGTACTTGGGTTTCCAGGTCGGAGCTGAGCAACAAGGTCTCCCATGGGCCCGGGAGCGCTAGCCTCTTGAGCGATATTGGTGGGGGATCTCTCGGACAGCCCCAGACGATGTGGTCTATGGTGGCTTTGCCGCCGCATTTGCTGCACTCTGGCTTAAATCTATCCGGGTACACATGGCTTAGGACAGCTGGATTAGGGAGAGTTTTTGTTTGAAGTTGTCTCCACGGTACCCCCTGTTCTTTGTTTAGGCTTTTATGCGGAGCAGGGAAGGTTAGCCTTTCTAGTTTATAATGCTGAGTAATATCATGGTAGGTATTAAGGCCGTCTCTCGTCATTTCGACGTCCGAGTTAGCGTCCTCAGCTCGGCCGATAGATCCTCGAGATTTATCGTGGGCTGCCTCGTTCCCCGGGTGTGACGAGTGAGCCGGTACGCAAACCAATTCCACGTCTGCCCTGTCTTTCGGGTAATTCCTGAGAATTCCCAAGGAGATGGGAGATATTCTGCCCTTGGCGAAATTGCCAATGGCTGCTTTCGAATCGCTGACAATCACTTCTGCTCGCGGTCTTGTCAACGCCAAGGCGACTGCCGCTTCTTCGGCTATTTCTGAAGAGTTCGTGCGTACTGTCGCGTTCGCTATGAGTTGGCCTTTCTCGGTCACCGCGGCTATCGTGAATAATTTCTCAGGTGTTGGGTAATCTGCCACGTCTACGTAGACTACGTCCTGCCGGCCCTCAAGTTTCTTAGCTAGGGGTTTTGCTCTGGCCTTGCGTCGGGGTGCATATTTTTCGGTAATGGTTTTACCCTGATTGTAGTTCGGAGGTTGGACAGGATTTTTCGAGTATCCGCGTTGAGGGGTTCTGCGTTTATTCCGAGCCTTTCTAGGATTTCTCTATCCCCATTGGTTCTAGTGAGCCTGAGCTCTTGCATTCTACGATGGGCCTCAGTCAATTCGTCTAGCGTGTTGTGTAGGCAGAGTTGCAGTAACTTCTCAGTGGAGGTGTTGACTGGTAGACCTAGGGCTGTCTTGTAGGCCTGCCTGATGAGTCCTTCAATTTTGAGTTTCTCAGCGTTCTATAACTGTAGATAGGGGAGGGCGTAATTCATCCTGCTGATGACAAAGGCTTGCACCAACCGACATAGATCTTTTTCCTTAACTCCTGTTCTTCTGTTCGCTATGCGTCGGATCAATCTAATGGTTTGGTGAACTGAGGCGTTTAATTTTTCGATTATTTCGGTATTTTGGCGGTTCTCTTGGATTATCATTCCAAGGATTCGGATGGAACTCACTTGTCTAATTACTTTTCCTTGCACTTGTATGCTTATGCTGGCTGGCGGAAGGCTGGATTTCTGTCCTCTCGGCATGTCTCTTTTAATTAGGAGCTCCGATTTGGGATGAGAACATTCTAGTCCTACCGTTTTAACGTAGGAATCTATGGTATCGACGGCCCTTTGTAGGGTCTCTTCTATATCCCCGTCATTTCCTGTCGTAATCCAGAGGGTACTATCGTCGGCATAGAAAGTGTGTCTGAGATTAGGGATTGCCTCTAGGTGTTGTGGTAATTCTACGAGGGCCAGGTTAAATAAGAACGGCGATAGTACCGAGCCGTGCGGGGTCCCCCGACAGCCCATGCGTATAGGATCCGAGATCACCCCACCGAGCGATATCTCTGCCGTCCTTTGGTCCAAAAACGATCTCAGGTAATTGAAGGTTCTGAATCCTGGATTTTGCCTTGATAGGTTAGTGAGTATGGCCTCGTGTGACACGTTGCCAAAGGCCTTGAGAAAACGGGCAGTGCGAAAAAAATTTCGTCAGGGCAGTGAGGAAAAAAGGCAAATTGTCTAATTACTTTTCGTTATATGGTCACACAAGGGGGATTCTTCGCATGTGTATGGACTTATTAACTCTAGTATTTCGTAACAATGCAGCCTGTGCCGGTTTGAGAAGCAGTGGCGCTTGCGCGCACACACAGAAGACGTGTAGAATGAACAGTGCCATTTCAAATTGATTTGAAAATGATTGCCGAATATGCGAAATAATAATCGGCACCAATAGTTCGCACCGATCACTGTAAATCGGCAGTTGATCGCAAACTTACCTGGAACTTACTTACCTTAAAATAAAAGTGATGGCCTGATTTGTTTCCTATTCTAAGCATTTCAGCTTTTTCTGCTATGGAAATTCCCCCAAAAATGCCGTAAATGTCTGGGTCCATTTTTGTGCGTTCACCGAGTGTTCGAAGAAGTCTTGATCCTCAGTAAGCTTGCTCGTCTCCCCCGCCTCAAACGAATGCTGAGCTTCCGGAGCGTTCTAGAATCAAACCTTTCGCTCCAGAACGTGAAGCACAATCGATCAGTATCTCAATTTGGCACTTCGACTGGGACTTCAATTGTCTGGGAACAGCCAGAGTAATGAGGATGCGATGGTTGTATAATAAATGGTTGGATGTGCGAGAAACAACTTGCGTGATTGTGTCCAAGCCAGCGGAGAAGGTTGCCACAGAAACCAGTGGGAATGAAAAAAATACCGCGCGTTTCGGAGATTACCGGCTGGACGTGTCGCCATCGCTGTCGTTGCCATTTGATTCCTCCTACTCCGCATTTTTCTTCCTTGTACCTGAAAGAATCCTTGATGAACCAGCGCAAAACAACTACAAGAATGGACAAACGGTGGTGGACGACAGGGACGGAAGCACTGAACTGTCAAGCTTTATTAATGCGAAAGCATTAGATGGCTCATCGGCATCAAAACAGGGCGTCACCCGAGAAGTAGCGCTACAAAACTTGCGATTGGTAGAAACAGGGTGACGTCATCAAAAACGAGAGAACACAAAATGCTAGCCAGTAATAGTACCTACAACTGCACCAGCTATAAAGGAATAGGATAGAATTAGAATAGAACTGGAATACAATTTGATCCAACCACGAGCGGGACCATTGCCGTTCAGACATTACTCTGTCTCTCTCTCTCTCTCTCTCTCTCTCTCTCTATATATATATATATATATATATATATATAGAGAGAGAGAGAGAGAGAGAGAGAGAGAGAGAGAGAGAGCACCGGACGCGGTATTCGGAGGTCGTGGGTTCGGATCCCACCGGCAGCGGGGCTGTTTTTTCTGCTGATTTGTAAGTACTTTTCTTTAAGCGACAGATTGAGCGAAGTATTATTCTCCCACTAATCAGCACTACAAATAAAAAGATAGAAACATTCCTCTATACACCATGGTTTCGTAGACTGTAGGCTTCCTTCATATATTTGACAGAACGAGCCCCTCATTTCCCTTACCTTGTCTCCTAATATATATATTATATATATATATATATATATATATATATATATATATATATATATATATATATATATATATATATATATATATATATATATATATATATATATATATATATATATATATATATATATGTTCCGATGAAAAACTTACTCGACAGCTTATAAAGAGTCGAAGTACACTTGAAGAAACTTTTATTTACCAACGGTTTCGGACGGTGGACCGTCCTTCATCAGGGTACGATGAATCATCATCTTTCATGCTGAATAGCCAAAATTTGCAGAGCCATAGTGCCGAGGGTAATTGCATTTTCGAAATTCTAGAAACTGATAAGGATATTACCTAAGTTTGGCTACCCGCCTCGCAATAACTACGGGGCCCATTGCAGTGGCTCAGTGCTTATAGTGCTCAGCCGCTGACCAAAAAGACATGTGTTCGTTCCCGGGTGCGGCGGTTGCAACTTCGATGGAGGCAAAATGCTAGAGGGCCTTGGACTGTGTGATGTCAGTGCACTTCCCAAGAACCGCAGGTTGTCGGCATTATCCGGAGCCCTCGACTGCGGCATCCCTACGGCGGCCCACTACGACGCTTTGGGACGTTAAACACCGCCAAATCAAACAATTAAACAGAAGATCTTTAATTGTTAAAATTCAATATTAATTATCGGTCCTACTATTTAGCTCCTCCTAGCTGCATTCTGATGCGTTAGATCACTGACAATGCTATGTAAAAAAAAGGCACTCTTCCAACTTAGAAAGCCTATTTTTAAAAATTGCAAATCATCGTAGGTGAAACATGAGGTATGCTGTTATTTTATGCCCAGTTATCTTATTGAAACATGCCAGCTTGCGATGCGGGTGCTTTCGCGCTTTTTGAGCGGCACGGGCCTCGACTCGCGATTGTGATGCCACCAAATGTGCCGTTATATATTTAATCTCTCTTCTCACCACATCATCAGCCATCACGCCTCATATTCTTCTCCTGTTTGGCTTCCCCAGTATATAGTAACAAGCCAGCTATTCATCTTTCCGGCCGGCCTCTCTGCTCTCCTATTCAATAAACGTATCTTGATATAGAGCTACACAGCAGCGCATTTCCAGGACCCATCCTGGCAGAAAAATGCAGCCTCTAATGGCTGTCACGAGGCAGCTTCTTCTTTTTTTGCACGGCTTCATGATCACTGAAAATGAGCATTTGGAAGAAGCTGACTTCCGGCCATAAATTATACTTTGCATAATGATGTTTTATACTTTCCCTTAGACTACTGCGATATGCGATTTTTTTCAAGCAGCGATTAATTATCTGTTTGATCGTAATGCAGAGATTTGCTGTGTAAGAGAGTAAGCCATCGAATTTGAAGAAAAAAATTAAGAAGGAAGCACCCGCTTTACCGAAAAACAATTTATATATCAGGCAACATATACAAGAGACACGCGCTATACAAAACAAACACCGGTGCTTCAATGCTAAACTTAGACGCTGCGCTCGGCTCTTGAGATTCCTCTTTCTTCGTTGAGTTGTCCCCAACAGTTACCCCAGTCCTCGTTCCCTCCAAATTTAAGGACGAATTCGCAGGCACGCCTTCATATGTAGGAGGTGACAAAGTAACTGCGGAGTGGACTGCGGCTGTCCATGTCAGCGAAGGTGTGGCATATGACCAGGGTGGTAACGCCGAGGTTGGACGATAGCCTGTAGTCGTCTCAATGTAGTTCATGGTCCCAGCGAGTGCATCGCTGGTTGATTCCTGCACTGCCGCAGAAATTGATCCTTGAGCATTGGCACTGCGACGCGAACTTGATTCTGGGGTTGTTTTTAACGGGGCACGGGTAGTGTTCTTTTCTGTTGCTGAAGACGGCGACTTAGACAACCCCGGTTGGGAGTCCATCAAGTTTCGGCACATGATGTCTGTAGCTGCTGCGGCTATTTCCTTCAATGCTCTTTTACCTTTCTCGCACTCTGATGGGATGTCACGTGTTACATCGTCGAGACACTGACGGTAGTTTCTAGCGATTCTGCAAGAGAGAGAGGACGAGAGGATCACGCGCTTGCAGACCTTTGGGACGCAAATTTGTCCGAACTAAAAGATGTCGCAGTTCTGCATAATAATATTTTGTGCAGCTTCATAGCTGAGATGATTGTGTTGTTGCATAGCGACTGAGCGGATGGTAGAGATATCGCCAATAGCATCCTCCTATTATATTGTATGCAGATCTAATGGCATCTACTTCAATATAAAATGTGTTTTTTTCTTTTGCGTAGTGATTGTTATTCTTTCGAAAACCCCGCTCTCCAATACAGTCGGCAAGGGTAAAAGGTATCGAACTTTCCATAGTACTTTACGTTGTTATATAATGAATTCAGTTACCTAGAATTAGGCTACGTCATCAAAATGGCACCAAGTGCATAAAACTGTAGGTAATGATTTGCGTGTTTTGCGGGAAAAACTGAGGCTTGATCGTTCATCGTTATAATGAAAAGCCCCCCCCCCCCCCCCCCCGCCCGAGCATGCACACACACGCAAACACGAAAAAAAACTCACTCGCATTGCTGTATATCGTCGTCTATCACGGGGCTGGATAGCAGGTTCATACTGCGGTCGCATTTTTTCCTCCTTGGCCTGTCCAGGCAATCCCACAAGCTACGAAGACCTAAAGGGGTTGGGAACGTTGCAACTACCATAATTTATTTTTGTAAAAGCAATGCACATGTCACACAACTTTAGTGCTTTCATGCAACATGATCACAACTCCTGGTAGCCCGAATAAGTTTCAGCAGCGTTCAGGAAATGAAAAAAATATGCTTGTGGAAATGAAGGTAACACCTTACAGTAAGGTGTAGTACGCAGGTGATCTAGGTTTAAATTTTCTCTCTTGACGTGAGCACACCTCGTATACAGAAGAAAAAATTTCTAATGTTTTGCGATTCTGCTAACCGTCATTGTAAGCCGAACCGAAATCATTGCAAGACAAAAGACTCGGTGATCTTCTATCAGGCCTTTGCAACGCTCGCTGTACCCACTCAACGCTCCCGAATCTTCTATCAAAACTAGAACTACTAATCGAAAATGCAGTGATGCTTTTTCATCCGCTGTAATGAAACGACCGAGATTTATAAACACTAAAGACTGTTTATAAAATCAGGATATTTTATTAGTCAACCCGCAGACTATCAACAGAATACCCTTCTCAGCACGTATGTGGTCCAAACGAGGCACTGAGGCTCATTAAAAAAATAGTTGTTTGCACTCCTGATATTTTATTTAAATGCGTGGCTGCTGGACTAGAATTTGTGGTCTCATAATATCTGGCACGGGGAGATATGGGTTATGGGAAGCGTTTGTTTGTTTCTACCATTTTGTGATGCGCTCGATATGATTAACAGAATAATGGCGCAGATCAAGTGACAGGACAGCAGGAGAGTACAAACACACACAAGCGCCAACTTACAACTTTATTGTTTGGCTGCCAATATGTCGAATTTATACAAAGCAACACGCCTAAACTGTTAACAATAATCAAACAGTGACGCACATGGACGCGATGTGCGAAGCGGCAAATCATGATATCGCACGAGGCAAACAACATGACGAGTGCACAAAGCTCTACCGCAGCACGTGGAACATCCCTGTCTCAGATGACTAACTGGCAAAAAACAAGAGGTAAAAGACTGGACGACACAAGCTAAAACCTAAACTAATCACGAACATATCACCGAAGAAAAATTATGACGGAAGGCCACGTCACAAAACCAGGGAAATGACAAAGGAGGACTAAAAGGGCTAAAAGACTAAAAGGACTATAAAGACTAAAGAACTAAAAGGGAGGACTAAAAAGCCCTTTTAGTCCTCCTTTGTCATTTCCCTGGTTTTGTGACGTGGCCTTCCGTCATAATTTTTCTTCGATGATATGTTCGTGATTAGTTTAGGTTTTAGCTTGTGTCGTCCAGGCTTTTACCTCTTGTTTTTTGCTAGTTAGTCATCTGAGACAGGGATGTTCCACGTGCTGCGGTAGAGCTTTGCGCACTCGTCATGTTGTTTGCCTCGTGCGATATCATCTCGTGCGATATCATGATTTGCCGCTTCGCACATCGCGTCCATGTGCGTCACTGTTTGATTATTGTTAACAGTTTGGGCGTGTTGCTTTGTATAAATTCGGCATATTGGCAGCCAAACAATAAAGTTGTAAGTTGTAAGTCCTGTCACTTGATCTGTGCCATTATTCTGTTAAGCATGTCTGACCAACTTGCCCAATCCTTTACGCGATATGATTAGTTTTCTATCAGCATGATTATTATCCGAGCGAGAAAGCGAGAGAACCGGTTCCTCTGGGTGGCCATGAAAGCATTCTCAAAATTGTGATTGGCGGTTCCTTTAGGTTAGAGCAGCCTTGTCGTCGCGTTTTGTTTATTTATTTGAGGCATCCTGCGGGCTCTTGCGGGAGTTACATAAGGGACGATTTATAAAACAAAAAACACAGCACGTTCGCGAAAAAGAACAGTGCTGAAAATAGGACTCAGCAGACTAACGGCTGGACACGCATGCATCAGAAGACTAATCGGTGGGAACAGGTAGAAGCCTGAGTCACGCTATAGTGTAACTAGTTTCTGGCACATAGAGGTTTGGCTTGTTTGGAAGCTATCTTTTCTTGATTTTGATGGAATCTAGTCATCTGAAAAGTTTTAGAAAGATATCCAAGCATAATGTTTTTATTGTGCGCTGCGCTAAATAACGGGTTGGCACGATAGTTCCAGTTTACACTGTCGCGATAGTTACGGATATAACAGAGTTGTGCTCGCAAATGTAGGCAGTTTCTCTGAAGTTCTAGTACGTGGTCTCAGGGAGCCATTATTTAAAAGCCCCGGATCACGCCCCGGTTTTTCCCGAGGCTGAATTACCGGCTGAGCTTTCTTTCAAAGAGTCTGTGATTTCGTATCCCTATAAGCTTCTTTGCTTACCTTCAAACGACGCTTGAGTGCACACCACGCGGTGAAATATCTTGTAGGCGTCCTCGAGGTAAGTAAAATTTCGTTGTTGCTCGAGCTGACAGTCGTTCACGATGGAAATGCAATGAGACTGCGATGGAAAGCGTCTGTAAGGAAAGTGATTTTTATTGCTCGTTGCCAGTAAAACTGTAAGACAACACCTTATACATAAAATATTCGCTTTGAAAAGTTCTCATCATAAAATATGTTTCGTCAACTATGAGTGAACTCAAAAGGATTGACACTTGGACATTTTTGGTGCATGATAAGCAGAAATATGCAGCCTCATTATCAAGACATGGGGAAATACGACACAGATAGGACAGATAGCTCTGTGCGCGTGTGCGTGTGTCTGATCAAAGTGGAATCACTTTCTAATGTTTTCTCCAAATTTCGCTACCAGTCCTCGAAACGTCGGAAGAAGGCATAGATTCGCGAGTCCTTACGTCTATGTCGGTACAGAAGTTGCAAGCACGGTGATATGGTTGCCGAGCCGCGCTTCTTGTTCTGCCGAGCCACTAGGCGATTAGGGAATCGACATCGGGTAAACGGCTTGCACACCGCTCGTCTCATTACTCGTGCCTTGGGGTTCCCCGCACGAAGTCTTCTACATAGACTGTAGCGCTCAATAGAGGTAGCGAAAAGAACACTGGACATATTTGGTAATCGCGGCTGCCACACAGGAAATACCAACGTAATGCGAAGAAGTGCCAACGTAAGCGTGGTTCTGATTTTCTTTGCTGGTCAGCTGCCTTCAGAAATGTATGTATTCGTCCTCTTGAAGAGCTGGATTCGCCTCGTTTGACTGGATGACGGAACAGAGGTTCAATAAGGTGATTGTCTATTCGTGGCCGAAGAATAATGAAGAAGACCTAATGCTGTTTCCTAAATTCAGAAATTTACTACGCCCATTACTGCTATAGTGCTAGGGTGTCTTCACGTCGGAATAGTTACACGAAATCCAACGTATTGTGATACCTCTGTGGTTGAGCTGCAGAGTTACGGGCGATGCACTGCATCGTCACATGGAGTGCCCATGCTTTCATTATTAGCGTAGAAGATTGCTGAAGAATGGGAACAAATGGCAACTTCGACTAAACAGCGTGTTTCGCTTTGTTCTGCTACAGGTGAGTATTTTCTAAAGAGCTAGTTGGTACATTTCGATTATTTTGCAGAACTTCTCGAAAGACAAATACCAGGTGACGCAGAAAGACACGCACTCTACTAGACTAACTTTCTCCTCAGGAGGACACAGGGGCGCAACAAAAACACACGGACATAGAAGTAGACAGGGACGAGCGCTCGTCCCTGTCTACTTCTATGTCCGTGTGTTTTTGTTGCGCCCCTGTGTCCTCCTGAAAAGATATGAACCAACACGCCCAAATACAAGTACTTCTGAGTTAACTTTCTCCTA
This sequence comes from Amblyomma americanum, assembly GCF_052857255.1. NCBI lineage: Eukaryota > Metazoa > Arthropoda > Arachnida > Ixodida > Ixodidae > Amblyomma > Amblyomma americanum. Next base: position 39,922,962 of record NC_135506.1, on the reverse strand, counting down.
CTCTGGGTTATGCTTTAAGCTCGATGTCCAAAGATAAAGCAGCAATTATATACGCCTCGCTCATTACACTAAAAACGGCCCGCTACGCTGGCCTTTTGTCTTATTCTTTTCACGCAATATTACAGATTCTCATAAACGCTCACAAACTGGTAGTACCGTAGTAACAAGGCTATTTTTGTAATTCAAAGACTTTAGTCTATAAGACACAAGTGAAAAAATTTCTCAAATTTGAAAAATTTGAAAAATTGCTGCACTTCTACGCCACCAGAAAAAAAATTGATGGTATTCTACTGAATTGACGCAGAGATTGTCCGTGAGGCAGAGGTAGATTAGAAAAGAACTTGTTAAGGGTTCCGTGACTAAGACAATATACAGATAACGAAAAATGAGTACTTTACGTTGTACATATTCGCTCCATGCTAGCGTCTTGGTCGATCTCTCCAAATGGCGGCTTAACCAAGTCCAGAAGTAGACCCATTGCTCTTGATCTGTAGCAAGCGCGGATTGACAGTGGCCTGCAGACGCTGCAAATGGCTCCAGTATACGAAAGGATAATTTTCAGTCAACAAAAAAAAAATAAATGAAGCAAAAATAAACAGACTTGCTCAAACGTTGAAAATTAATTTTCAGTCAACAAAAAAAATAAATGAAGCAAAAATAAACAGACTTGCTCAAACGTTGAAAGTTGTAGGTTGCGTCAGAAAAAAACAACAACAAATAGGCGCGGACAGTTACAGTCCGAGTTCGACACCACCCTCTTCGGAAGCACTGTAGTCCTGTAAATATATCATCCCAATGGCATATATTGCTCTCAGCGGCGTTTTCTGGGCTCTGAAATAGACACTGAATTGCTGAAGATGAATAAGGCCACTTGTTGCATTCGGGGTGCGTGCCTTAGCAGGGAGCTCTAAAGAGAATTTCGGAACTTTTGAAGCGCATGAATTTCTGCTTGATCACCTGCAATTTGTGTATTGTAAGATATCTTGTGCAGGCAGGCAGTGATTTCATGCTCATCTTCTTGAGGAGGTTTCCTGTGGGATCTATTTTGCTCCCTCTTTTTTTAGCAGCACGTTTGTCTTGACAATTGAAATTTTACATTGTGGAAACTCCGTCTGAAAAGGACGCTCAGTCTGTACTCTGCAGGCACACTGAGAACAACACCCGACAGTCTGTGTCCTCGCTAAAATTTCATTCAGACTGTCGAAAAACAGCGCGAACTGGACGAAACACGAGAGAAGTCACCATACGCGTTGCCTCTCAGCTGAACGTTCCATTGAAGAGGCGAAGGTACGTACCGGGTGTGGCACCTAAGGTGTTCGTAAATTTTAAAAATAGGCGTTTTAAAATAGCATATCGCTGTTTTCGCCTTATCATAGTCGGAAGTGTATCCCATCAGAATGCAGCTAAGACGTGCTTACTAGTAAGCTGGCTAAATAATAATGAAAATATATCTTTTCACTATTATTTATTTATGGCCGCTGCGGTGGCTCAGTGGTTATGGCACTCAGCTGCTGACCCGAAAGACGCGGGTTCGATCCCGGCTGCGGCGGTCGAATTTCGATGAAGGCGAAATTCTAGAGGCTCGTGTACTGTGCGATGTCAGTGCACGTTAAAGAACCCCAGGTTCTTTACCACGACCCAAGTGGTCGAAATTTCCGGAGACCTTCACTACGGCGTTCCTCATAGCCTGAGGTGCTTTGGGATGTTAAACCCCTATAAACTAAACGATTATTTATTTATTTAGCCTCACGGTCCAAGCATTTCAGATAGGACGCAGTCAAAATAGTAAAGTGCCACATGAACAGAATTCGTAACCGTGCTCAACGACATATAACCAGTAACCGCATTTTAAATAGGTCGCAATTGTAATCGAGGCGGGGAGGTGGGATCAGTGAACCAAAATGTCAGTCTATGCGACTTCTGGAAGCATCAGCCTTAAACTGGTATTTTCTGCGGGATGAAATGGATGATGGCGGCACAACTCGCGAATACTTATTTATTGAGGGGCACGTAGCCCACCGTAAGTAATATCCGTATCAAGATTAACACCTTTGTATGTGAGCGTAAAAAACTAAAATATCTCATTGGACGACTGCGATAACCGGCAATATGTAATTACAGCGCAGCTGTATTGCTATTGATGCATTTGAAATGTTCTGGTATTTCTTCGACGTTCGCAACTCCAGTGCTGCGCGTTAGACTCGATGACTCGAGCAGCGAACTCTTGATGCCGATGGTGTTGCGCCTGTGCACAAGTCGACATGACCTTTTTATCTCCGCGGCACCGGAGCTTCATTTGCTTTGCGCAAATCAGCAGCGCTGTGAGCACATGTTACACAGCACCGCAATTATTTAGTTACACATTTTCTTTGGGTAGAATTGTTGCATCTTAATCGAACGTTAATTGGTTTTGCGGGTTTCACAGCGATTCAGTGCCAGTTGTTTTGCGCCTCCGAAGGCGGCAGGCTAGCGTGGATAGAGAGAGGGCCTGGTGCGTGGTATCGCGAGAGTTTCCACCTTCTTCTTCTCTACAACACAGCGGATTGTTCGGCGCCAGGCGCAGGCAGATTCGCCCTTCCCCTCGTTCACGTCCTCTGGTCACACCACCACCGATGTGGCTCAACCCACAAGTGAGAAAATAGCAGCTGCGCTGTAAGACTTCGTCTGAAGCAGCTTCAACGTTGGTATTGGCAGCTAACCGAATTACAAACACGTACGAACAATGTTAGGGGGACTCCTAAGATCCTCCTTAATAAGGGCATGACGCGAGAGCGAAATGGCTCCCTTTAGCGGCCTGGGGTCCTCTTTGCATATTATTTCGCATACACTCACACTGTGAGAGTAGACACACAAGGCCTCTTTTTAACTAAGTCGAACGGAGGAGCCTCAGCTTGGAAGGATAACGAGCTGTCAGTGTTTGCGTGAGCGTAACTATGATATTATCTTCTTGGTTTCAGAGCTCGTCTACGTAATGCAAGTGTTGTATTGCGGAAGCACAAAACTACCGGCGATGCGTGGAGTGGTCGCGCCTCTGAAGTCTGGAGGAGCTGGTCTTCAGCGCTTGTTTGCCCATCGGCTTGTTTCAACGTTTTTCTGTTTTTTAAAACGGCATACCATCTCTTCCACGTGGCTGTGTTCAACAGACGACTAAGTGCCCGTTTGCTTATTCTGTTTGCGCCCACTGGTCATAGACTTGAGGGGACTTTGTGTGGGTTTAAGGAAGTGCCGACACATTCCATTTCCTCACTGTTCGTTTTTCCGTGGATTACATACAGAGTCTCGCTAAAAAAGAGATGACATATTTCTTAATGAGACGTTGTTTCCGGTACCGATGTATTAAGAACCTTAACTACGCTTTCTAGACAACAGTGTATTAAAGCAGGTACAACGAATACGGGTTTATTCGGCCACAAAGGCTTTCTTTTTTCAACTTCACACGGCGACCTTACCTGTAAAAACGGGACTTTGTGCTAGGGGTAAATTTGCGTCTTTGTCAGTGAACTCTCTCCTATTGTAGCAGCCGGAGACTGTTGATTTTTGTTTTGTGTTTTTTAGTGATGCCATGTTTTTGAGGACATTGTTCAACGAACTATCAAAAAGAATATTGAGATCACGCTCGGTGCTCTAATGTTTTCACCAATAATTGAAGGTTCTAAGCTTTAAAGTGATCATTTTATGCTTAAGGGACTGTTTGGTTTTTGCAAAAGCCGCATGATAGATGGCCACGCAGAGCCGCCACGTTCATCGAAGTCTTTGTTCAGATAGCAGTGTGTTTTGGTGCGGGGGGGGGGGGGGGGGGGGAGCATATGCTGCACAAGATCCGCCTCATGCTTTTATTCGATGCATGTGCCTGTGTCTCCCGGAATTTCGGTGTGCGGGCAGAGTGATAACATGATTCTAGTGTGACTTCATACGAAGGGTTCACAGGGCGCGGCCTGATTAAGTTGGGCAAGAAGCCTGTCAGTGTTGTCGTACTTCCATGCACTAAAAATAAAAATGCCTCGGCGGCCAAGGGCAGCGTGTGACTTGCGATCCAACGGTCACCCAGGTTGGATTCCCATCTGTACCCAATTTTTCAAAGGTACAGGTAATTTACTCTACATTTTTACACGCGATAATGACGTTTGGTTGATGTTACGACCTTATATTCACATTTTATGTTATATTTTAATCGCTTTTTTGATCCGCCGCTCTACCTCTGACGTAGCTACTTTTTCCACCAATCCGGATCTTCTCACACACCACCGGGTTTTGCGCTGACCGGGAGGCTTAACACTCCCGCGTTAATAAACGGTCAACGAAAAGCACGAAAACACGAGACGCACAAATGTAGACGCACTAACAACTCAAAGTTTGTTTCTCGTAGCACAGAATAAATAACCGCGGCCAAGCAATACATCTCGAGAAAGTCGGTGTCGTCATGCTCAGTTCGCAAAAAGGCCACACAATATAACTTTTTCATTTACGCGTCGTGTGGCGTCGTGTCCAAAGCGCGCCAGCTCCTTCACCGTACACACACTGAGAGGTCGCTGACATAAGACTCACCGCACTTTTTTATTTCAAAGGCTTCTAGTATTTTTCTCGTTAACTGATCTTCAGCCCTGTCTAGAACATGGCCGTTTTCAAACTTTGATGAGGACTTATGAGGCATACAGTGAACGTATGTGCCCTGAAAGCTGATTTTCAGTCCTGCACTGATGCTCATACAATCTATCGAATAAATGGCAGCGGAAAGTAAACGAAGACATCGAAGAAACACACAAACGAGGACGATGCTGCACTGACAACTGAACGTTTATTGGAAAGGCCGCATATTTATACTTAGAGACCAGCCAGTGCTTCGAATGATATCTTATCGATTCCTGCTTGCATCCCGGCACAGATATCTCACTTCTTTTTTCGATAGGCCAACCGATGGCGTGCTGACGCATTGCTCTCCGGATTCACGGATGGCCCAGGCTTCCAGGATTTCTCTTGTCAGCTTGTCTTTGCTCTTTTTCACTACCTGCACGTGGTGAAGGTCAGCAGGGCTTGTTTGTTTTTTGCAAGTTTCGCAATCTCTGCAGTGTATCGCAAGGTTGGTGCCAGACTTGCCTGCTATGGCTGTTGCGTGCTCTCTTGCTCTGTCGTTGACGCATCTCCCGGTTTGGCCTATGTAATGCTTCCCGCAGAATAGAGGGATACGATAAACAATGCCCTGAAAGCACTGAGAATACCTCGTTCTGTGTCCGATTTGGCAATCGGATTTGTTTTTTCTGCCCATTCACTCGCGCACACATGCTTTTCGCCTTGTTTGGCGCCGTGGGAATGATCTTGATGTTGTGCTTCTTCCCGATCTTTTTGAGATTGTGGGTCAGCCCATGAACGTAGGGAATAACGGAAAACTTCTTTCTTTGAGTCGATGCTTCAGGGGCACTTTCCTTTTCCCTGCCAAGCTTCTTCGGCAGCACGAGGTCTTCTGCTATGCTGCAGAGCAACGCCAAAGGATATCCGGCTTCCTGAAGCCTAGCAACTTGCCTCTGAAGGCTCTGGCTCATCTGGTGTGGACACGACTTCTTTAGAGCAGATTGCAATGCTGCCCTCACAAATCCTCTTTTGACCGTCTTAGAGTGGTTAGAGCTGAAAGGAAGAAACTGCTTCTTTGCTCGAGGCTGGTATGTCCAACATAGGTGCCCCGGCGAGAACTCAAGGCGTATGTCTAAGAAGCGTAGGACGCCGTGCTCAGGAAGCTCCCATGTGAACTTGAGCCCTGGACAGCTATTCTGAAAGGTGGTCAGTGTGTTGTCTTTTAGGGTGTCCGTGTCCTCTTTTTTCTGCTCGCATAGAACCAAGTAGTCGTCGACGTACCGGACGATCCTCACGATGCGTCTGTCCTTGGTTGCTTCCTGTATTCTTTTGTCGCAGGCCGCGAGGTATAGATCACTCAGGGCTGGAGCGACTCTGGACCCGATGCACACTCCACTCTTCTGAATGTACAGGGTGTCTTCATGGGAAGCGATGGTAGACATAAGGTAGGCTCCCAACAGCTCCAGGAAGGAGTCCACTGAAACTCCTGCGGCGTTTTGAAACGACACAGCTCCCTGCTTTTCTATAGTGTCTCGTAGAACGCTCATCAATTCATCATGTGGGATGGAATAGTACATATCTTCAATGTCGAGTGAAAATCCATAAGAGATGTTCCAGTTGTTACTCTTTATCTCAGAGATTAGCTCTTCAGAGTTCTTGATTCTAAAGGCGTCATCACTGAAAGGAAAAAACTTGAAGCTGTGCCTTGCGGATAAAGAAGGGGGTTTTGTGGTGTTGGATTCCTGCAGCTACAAAACGAGAGCCTTGGATGCCATGAAGAAGAATTTCCGTGAAGTACACAAAAAACATCTCACAACAGCAAAAAAGAAGGTTTTATCGATGCTCGAAATCGCCAACTTAGGGCCGCTCCACCTCAAGGTAAAAGCGACAAGACAAAGCACCCTGTCCGTGTTTTTCAGTGCCAAAACGCACAAAGTTGGGATCCCTTTCCGGGCGATTCTGTCAGAAGCACACACTTGGCAGATGCTTCTTTCGGCTTATCTTTCCAAGCAACTAAGCAACGTAAACGTGGATGACCCCTTTAGAATCAAGAACTCTGAAGAGCTAATCTCTGAGATAAAGAGTAACAACTGGAACATCTCTTATGGATTTTCACTCGACATTGAAGATATGTACTATTCCATCCCACATGATGAATTGATGAGCGTTCTACGAGACACTATAGAAAAGCAGGGAGCTGTGTCGTTTCAAAACGCCGCAGGAGTTTCAGTGGACTCCTTCCTGGAGCTGTTGGGAGCCTACCTTATGTCTACCATCGCTTCCCATGAAGACACCCTGTACATTCAGAAGAGTGGAGTGTGCATCGGGTCCAGAGTCGCTCCAGCCCTGAGTGATCTATACCTCGCGGCCTGCGACAAAAGAATACAGGAAGCAACCAAGGACAGACGCATCGTGAGGATCGTCCGGTACGTCGACGACTACTTGGTTCTATGCGAGCAGAAAAAAGAGGACACGGACACCCTAAAAGACAACACACTGACCACCTTTCAGAATAGCTGTCCAGGGCTCAAGTTCACATGGGAGCTTCCTGAGCACGGCGTCCTACGCTTCTTAGACATACGCCTTGAGTTCTCGCCGGGGCACCTATGTTGGACATACCAGCCTCGAGCAAAGAAGCAGTTTCTTCCTTTCAGCTCTAACCACTCTAAGACGGTCAAAAGAGGAATTGTGAGGGCAGCATTGCAATCTGCTCTAAAGAAGTCGTGTCCACACCAGATGAGCCAGAGCCTTCAGAGGCAAGTCGCTAGGCTTCAGGAAGCCGGATATCCTTTGGCGTTGCTCTGCAGCATAGCAGAAGACCTCGTGCTGCCGAAGAAGCTTGGCAGGGAAAAGGAAAGTGCCCCTGAAGCATCGACTCAAAGAAAGAAGTTTTCCGTTATTCCCTACGTTCATGGGCTGACCCACAATCTCAAAAAGATCGGGAAGAAGCACAACATCAAGATCATTCCCACGGCGCCAAACAAGGCGAAAAGCATGTGTGCGCGAGTGAATGGGCAGAAAAAACAAATCCGATTGCCAAATCGGACACAGAACGAGGTATTCTCAGTGCTTTCAGGGCATTGTTTATCGTATCCCTCTATTCTGCGGGAAGCATTACATAGGCCAAACCGGGAGATGCGTCAACGACAGAGCAAGAGAGCACGCAACAGCCATAGCAGGCAAGTCTGGCACCAACCTTGCGATACACTGCAGAGATTGCGAAACTTGCAAAAAACAAACAAGCCCTGCTGACCTTCACCACGTGCAGGTAGTGAAAAAGAGCAAAGACAAGCTGACAAGAGAAATCCTGGAAGCCTGGGCCATCCGTGAATCCGGAGAGCAATGCGTCAGCACGCCATCGGTTGGCCTATCGAAAAAAGAAGTGAGATATCTGTGCCGGGATGCAAGCAGGAATCGATAAGATATCATTCGAAGCACTGGCTGGTCTCTAAGTATAAATATGCGGCCTTTCCAATAAACGTTCAGTTGTCAGTGCAGCATCGTCCTCGTTTGTGTGTTTCTTCGATGTCTTCGTTTACTTTCCGCTGCCATTTATTCGATCATGCACCAACTAGCTCAACAATCCACCTTATTAGCTCATACAATCTGTCGTTTAAACATCTGTCCGTTTTTCCAACGTATATAGCACCACGCGCAAGCGGAACGACATACACTACTTTCTTAAAGTAAGTACCATGCTTCTGGCGATATTTCTTCACTCAAACCTGCTTGTTCTTTTTTTCGATGTTTGGCATTCACTTTTGCGCACATCATTAAAATGTTTCAGAGTGGAACACGGAACCCTGGCACTAGCCCGTTCTCCTAGAATTTTTTGATTATGGGATAATAGGCACCCTTCATCAAGAAGCGCCTGCCTAAACCATTACTACATTTTAGGGTTCCCTGATGTCTCTTCAATATATTTTCTCTAACAAATGTGATCCCAATGTGAGGATAAGGCGTTTCATTGTATTGCTGTCTTCCGTCCACTGTTTGCTATTCGCACCTTTCCGTAATAACGTCAGAAAACAGTGTAAGTCGACATGAGTAAAGCTGTTTGGTGGAGGGCCGAGAACTACTTTGAAGTGGCCGGTATCAATATATAACTATGTTTTGATAGACAAACATTCAATTGAAAACGGAGCTCTTATAAACTGGAAAAGGCCAAGATAAGAAATGATGCAGGTACGATCATTTCCATCCGTTTAAGCATGCAAACTGCGGTGACTGCAAGGCAATTCCTGTATCGCAGATACCTGAGGGTAGGACAGACAGCCATCATTCAGTTGAGAACAGCGGAGACTCGGTACTTTGTAGGTCTTCACGCCACGACAGTGAATTGAGTTGCGGGGAAACAATGTTCAGTTTTTGTCTTAATTTCTTAGTGATAAATGAGCCTTCCGTTGTTGAAGATACCAGGAAAGTTCTCCTGACAAATAAGGATGAAGGAGTCCGCAGTGTACCTCTAAAACCAATATTTTTCGTTCATTTCAAATTTTGTATTCGTCCCTGTTAACATGTCACCGCTCTGATTGTCTCTCGTGAAAAATTTGCATATTGACATCAGGTTCCTTATATTGAAAGTTGTTTTTTATTTACTCTGCGCTCCTGTTTTATTCTGTCTAGATAAAAATATCAATAATCTTGAGTACCTAAGCCAGTAAAGATTTCGACTGAGGTTAAAGTTCAAACTATAGCGAAATCTGAACGTCAGGAAACGCTTTTTGCTACAACTTCACAGCCTTCCTGTTTTGTCTCTACTGGTTCGAACTTCGAGGTCCTGAGCGTGAAAATATAGAAAAAGTTTGGTTGCTTCGTCACAGACAAGATGCAAAAAACAGAAATAAGAAAAGAAAACAAAGAACCAACCTGAACACTCACCAGTCGGAATTAACCATGCGACGAGTAAAATTATTGTGCTTGATTTGAACATCCTGACGACTGCGCGAAAGAAGAAGAATGAGGATGTCATGTCCACCAATAGCGCCAAGTCTCTGCTGTATAGCCAAGACAATGTGCGAAAAGCACTGCAAAGTGTGCGCAACATTCGACGTGGCAAGCACGTGAGATTCTGAGAATCTCATTATCGCTGAGACAAAAGGCCCGTTGGAGTAAATGCATGCCGATTAGAAAAAGGAGATATTGAGATAAGCAGCAGAAAAGAAAAGGTAGATAGCATGGTGCTTCTGATGCAAGCCCACTACCACCCCGGGTGTCTGTCACTTGTCGTCGGCATGCCTGTTCTTTAAAAGGGGTCTTAATGCCTGATGGAAAACCTGACAGTCCTTTATGAAAAACATCTGGGTGCCTGTTTTTGTGCAGTTGGATATTTTATTACTTAAATGGCATGTTGCGGCCATGTCAGTGTCCTAACTTATCTCTTCACAATGGTCCAACGAAAACACGATTGCTATGCAGGAAGCGTGGGCTGCAGTTTTAATTAGGGACATTCTTTTGTCGTTGACGATGAGTGTGCTGCGTTCAACCAACTGTAAATAAACAGACTTGTGCCATGAGAAATCCGATGCACAATAGCACTAGTACATCAGCGGTACGCCGTGACATGCCAAGGGCGAGTGACTTCCAGTGCAATTAAGCTTGTCGCCTTAAGGCATACATGAGAACACATGAGGACAATGTTTTGAAATATTACAAAGAGCCGCTAGTCGTATGAAACCTTCGTTGTGCGAGGTCACTGAGCTGCCGATTGCTGCTGTTTGTGCGCAACCCAGCTTGAACGGAAGGAAAGTAACTCTCCAGCTGTGATCTAGGTTGCCAGCTGTCTTGATTGTGAGCTGAGATCTTCTGTCAAAAAGCTGTGAACCTAAGGAATTCGCTTCTGAGTCATGCGCGTGGCTTGTTATGCTATGCAAGCGCTGCAGATCTTGTAAGGGTAAGAATTACACTCGCATGCACCACTCCGAGTGCAAATACTTCACCAATGCCTCACTACACGGATCACAAGAAAACCTCTTGGACTGATTACTTTTGACAGAGGTTGTGCGCGTACTTGTGGCGTTTCCTTGCGGGAACTCCTTGAAAGAATGTTTTGAATCTATGTGCCCCGTTTTCTTAGGAAACAAAGGCCTACTCTGAGTATACGGGCGAACATAGCATCTCATCAGGAATGGCTGTGGCCATATCCCTAGAGTGAGGTGGATGGATAACGCAGATTGGTCGATGCTTGCCGCCGAGTCATGCGCTATAGTTTGACTATTTTGAAAAAAAATACGAGCTGAGCACCTTCCAGTCATTCCTGCATGTTTTCCGCTGAGTATTAACATTAACTGCGTTCAGAGGAAAAATGCAGCTGTGGCCGAGTAGTTGAGCATCAGCCTCGCATGCGAGAGGTGCGGGGTTCGATCCCCAATGCCGCCGGGTGCCCACCGGTGACACAATGGGTACAAGGTTTTCTCTGGCCTGGTGCTCGGCTAATCAGTGGTGAAATGCTTAGAAAATTGGTCTTTGACACCACCTTGAGTCATCGAAAATACCTTGTGTCATGGCGCTCCTTTGCGATAGGCGCCCTTGTGTCTTAAAAATCCATAAACATCATCGTCATCATCATCAGAAAAATGAGGGTTGACTTGTGTAGTTAGGCCCAATGCGAGTTAGGTGCGCTAGCACTGTTTGACCATTGTTTTGCATTGTTTATCATCGTTTTGAATTTACAGTAATTGAGTATTGCTGTTCATGATATTGCTAGGTGATTGAAGTGGTATATCAAGTGTATTCTGTGTGTTATGTGTGTTTGCATGGCACGGACGAAGCACAGTGGATACATGAAACAATGTTTATTGCAGTCATTCTACGCATGCATATCAGGCATTGCTCCAGCTCCGCAGAAAAACCAGCGCCGTCGTCGGAGCGACGTTGTGAGCGGATAAGCAGGTGGCCTACATTCCAGATAGGTCACAGGACCTTCCGACGTGATCACAACTTGCCCATCGTGGCCAGTGGCAAACACCTTTTAAGTTTTTAGTAACTGTATTCTCTTGTTTAATCATATGCAAATTTCGCATGGCGACCAATTTGTATAATCACACGTGGGCAGGTTGCCCACAACTAGGTGGCAGGTTGCCAGCTGTCCACCACGGCAGTGGGCCACCTGTCAAAAGGGTCAGAAGGACAAGGCTTTTTTTTAGTGATGGTGGGCTTTACTACTAGCGCAATAACTGGACGCTCCGAGTGGCCATGTGGGTTGCGTCACTGTGCACGTTGTTATGCGGTACCACTCCGGCCATCTTAGGGGTGGTTATCCTACCGGTGAAATTCAAACTAAAACGTCAACTCAAAGGCGCTGGCACATGTGCACACCAATGAAAAGGAAACGGCGACGCATCACTGGAAGATAAAAAAAATAAAAGACGCATGACTTAGCACTCGTGTGGCCAGCATTACTGCCCTCTTTATTTATATATACATGCAGACATGACTGTCACGGGCGGCATTCGCGTAGAAAGCCTTTGATCTACTTCTTTCCGTAGTTTCTCAACAAAGGGCGCTTAAGAACCAGCCGACAACAGCGACCCAGACTAATCCGACAGTTGCCCCTGCTTCCTTAGACCCACTGCCCAGACCCACGCCAAGCATTGACGGTGAGTTAAGGTCAACGATGCTGTCAGCTATTCGCTTGAGATGTCCCATGGCTGTACCATATGTTTTGGAATCGCAGGAATGCAGCGAGTTTTGCAGGCATGTCTTCAGTTTCTCGGCCACCCTGAAAATGTAGATGACAAAAAGCTTTTACTTGAAGAAAGAAGGTTCCAAGTCGGTGGCCTAGGGCCAGGAAGCTCTTGATACTGAGCCCTTAAGCAGGCGAGGAAGGGACGCGCCTCTTGATTGTAAGGAAGTGACACGTGGTTTGTTTGCTCAATGTAGTTATTTCCCCTTAAAATTGATTTCATTTTTTTGCTTACCCGTAGAAACCTTTCTACCTTTGGTGCAGTACCCCAACTGCCAGTTTCAATTCCTGGCTCATCTCACAGCTTTCTTAACAGCAATTTTGACCCTATGCAATCTCAGAATCAAATTTAAAAGGTACATATGCCACGAAAACTGGTAAATAATATGGTTGCTATTAACTGATTTTTTTTTAAAGCAAGCTAATTATATATGGACAACATCGGTAAAAATTGGCGGTGGTTTAGCTCTGGTTGAACCTGGAGTGACGCAATAGCTACAGCTGGCCGAGTGGAACTTGCTCAGTTGAATTGCGAAGTCAGTCTTTCGCCGCTCCGTTTCTCTGGGCGTTCCTTCATCTTTGTCCCACTTGACACGGCGCATGCGCACAGCTGTTGCAGCTTGGTTTCGAAGGCGCACCGCTCTGCCGGCAGCAGCAGCTGGTCCGCACCACGCGACCAGCCACGTGGCTGGTCACGTGACCAACCACGTGACGAACCACGTGACCAGCCACGGCGCCGCGCCGCCGGCAGCTGCTCGCACCACATTACCAACCACGTGACAGCATAGCGGCGCAGCCACAGGGTGGCGGCGCCGCCAACGCCAGGGCGCCGCCACGCTGAACGCTCGAAATGCTACCGTAATGTAGCTGTCGCTACAAAACACCGTATAAATTCAATAAGAACGAAGATCAGTGTCTTAAGTTGCATCTTTGTATTGCCTGTTAGTACCAGAGACACTGGGACATCTACGAACAGTACAAGTTACATTCCGGGAGCTTGGGAACGCGAATATTAAAGCTAATCAAAGCTCATTATTGCTCGATGTGTCGGTTTATGCGGCGTTAGCGCATTGTAAACAATAGTAAAAGCCTACTGCTTTATTTCTTTTGCTGCGGTTTCATCTCAGTTTGTGCGGTCCCTTTTATGTGTGTGCCATCACACGCTATAAAAGTTATCTTAGTATTGCATACGACAAAGCAGGGAGATGTCGCACACGTAGCTTTGCCTCACTGAGCGTCAGAATATCTGGTGGCGCCTAAGCAGGCACTCTTTCTCGATAATTTCGCTAGACCACCTTCGCCAAAACATAGCTCATCTCATTATGCCGGGGCACTTCACTAACCCTGTGGCGCCCTCGCGTACTAAAAGGGCAGACCAAAAATTAATACTGAAGTGCTTTGCTCTAGGTTTCTATATTTCGCAATACTTTTTTTTTTTCAAAGCTAGACATATTCCTTTCAAATAACGCCACTCGAGCATTACGTAGTAAATTTCTTGTGCACTTTTACTGCCTTTTTATTTTGCTGTTTCGTGTTTTAGAAACATCTTTTATGGCGTTCTACTCAGTTACAAGTACGAGGATTTTTGCTGTCTTTGCCAACAGTCACACTTATTGCACGATATTTGTGCACTTTCCGGCGTACGCACTACGGATTATTTCAGTTTGGCTGGTTTCATTTTTTACCACAACTCTTGGTTTAGTTTACGGAAGCTTGCCATTTCTGCAAGTGAACTTGACGTACTATAAGGTAAGGAAACCTTCGGTTCGGTCTTAAACATTATTCTTAACACGCAATAAGGAGTATTACAATGTATATCGTATTTAGTGCAAAGCATTGCCATCAGTATGATTATTTTCGCAAACTAAATAGGAAAATGGAATTAAGAAGGACCAGACTTGTTAGCAAGTTCCACTGATAACCACGGCACCGTCCTGCCAGGAAAAAAAGCAGACGGTTTAGCATGGCTAAGCGGGAAATGTCGTGCGGTAGCATCAGTTAGGGTGGGCAGTTAAAATGTATTTATCTGCTAAAAGCATTTGAAAGAAAGAGCATTACCCGGAAGGCATTTACAATGAAGGCGTTCACCCTAAAGGCATTTGCCATAAAGGCATTCATCCTAAAGGCATTTACCGTAAGGCCTTTACTCTAAAGTCCATTTGGTAAAGAACTGTGTATGTAAGGCCTAAAGGCCTTAACCCAGGCCTTTATTTTGGTGAAGACTCCAATCAGGGCAGAAACATGAAAGAATCGCGTGAAGGCGCAACGAACCATGCCAGTGAAAGAAGAAGAAAGAATGGCTAGCAGGGAGCCAACAGGCATATAGCACGCCACAGTTGATGACGTTGCCCTTACCGTCGTCTTGACGTCACACGTGCAAAACTTGTTCCGACCCCAGAGACTGGTGGGAGATAACAGTTCCTCATGACGTCCAGGTTGATGCACTCGCGGAGGGACTCTACAGCTGTGTGTGGAAGATACGTGTCAGAGAAAGGTTACTGGCTACTTGAGATATACTAAAGTAATAGTTACTAAGCACACAAATGGAAAGCTTTACAGACTTCGAATAGAATTTAATCGAGAGAAAGTGAACCAGCAGTCCACGACCAAATCAAAATGAATTCATCGTTCTGTACTAGATGGCTTCTGTGGCACTGTCAAAAGATCCTAAGCTTCTTTTCCTGACACACTTGTTAGGCCTGCCGACGTTTCTGCTGATTTACTAATGCGTTACTAAGGCTACTATGAGCGTCCCCCAGTACGATGGATGTACTGTAGTTGAACTGCGTGGTTGTCGCGCTTGCGGTTTTTCTGGTACGTTTTGTCGTGTGCATTTGGCTGAGGCTGCCACTGAAGGAAATTCACGCTTTTACCTGATAAGCGATTACTCTTGATTATCCTTTTCAAAATGCACTGAAAAGGTAAATGTTAAAGTGCCAGGAAATGTACCACATATGCTGAGTTTGTTACTATTTCAGTTTGGTCAAGAGAAAACTGAATGAATCATCCAAAGAATAGACCAGACAATCGTCAGTTTACTTAAGCAATCAATATTGAGTAAAGCTGTCATGTTTTAGATTACAGTTAAGGAATAGGCCCTAAAAAGACCAATATAAAAAGAACCTGGGTAGCCTTAAATCCTAAGGCACATGTCGAAAGGGCTGAAAGAAAACGTAAAAAATATCTTTGAGTCCTAATTCTTATCTTCTAATCTGTTTCCTCAAAACGGTATTGAAAAAGGGTACTAGTCCGGGCTAGTCGGTACATTTCGCCGGAAAACGTGCAGCGCAAAAAACAGGACTAAAGGAGCGGACAGACACAGGCGCCGACTTACGACTGTTTCCTCCCCGTAGCTATCACAGCGTCATGCTCATTCGTGAACACAGGCTTCTTTGTGGGTGATTAGTAGCGGCCGTCAAAGTTTCTTAGAAAATATAAGAACGAATCCTTGAGGGCATGCAGTAAAAATAATGCATGCATCTGCTTACGCTGACAGACTTCTGTAGCCGTTGCATCTTTCTGGAGCTCGGCGTACCCTGCCTCCATTCTTGCGAATTGGCGCTTTTCAAAGTCCGTGCAGCCAGCATAGAAATCCTTGCAGGTTGCATCCTCGGGAAACTCCACTGAGTTATCAGATCTGAAGTGGGCAGCAGAATACTGCCTTTCATCTATATTTATTTTGCACACGACAGACTTCATCAACCATAACAGCAGGACGACACAAGAACAAATTGTAATAAAGATGTCATAAACTAGTTTTTCAAGGAAATATTTGTTAGAGAATAGAAAAATACTGCTTAAGTAAGTGGGTGCAAGAAGAACAGAATTAAAATAACAATTGTAGGGGACACTTAAGCTCCGCCTTATAAAGGTACGGCTCGATAGCATTAATGAGTTAATGCCCATATATGCGCATTTGGTCACTCTCAACTCTGCATTCATATGTCTCTGCACAATAGTGCGGTGGTAAAGCGAAGCGCCACTGCCCTGCGATGGCAGGTGCTGCCACGGGTGTGGCTTGTGCGACCCAAGTTGCTGTTCCCGAGAAGCACGTCGCGGTAAATTATTAATTTTACAGCCATCTTCCACAGTGGTAGTTTGCTCATAATTTGGTGAGTAGTTTGCGATGACTCCACAAGGTAAAGTGACTTAGGTGGCTCATCTAGGATGCTTCTCTGCGCGGTGGCTACCCGGGACAACCTACACCATCCTACTTCTAACTCACAAAGCTGCCAACGACACCAACGACGCCAGATTTTTTGCACAATAGGAGCTTGGACGCTATCGCATTAAAACTGCAGTGTATTGCAGAATACATTCAGTGAACTGTGCTACATATCACACACACACACACACACACACACACACACACACACACACACACACACACACACACACACACACACACACACACACACACACACACACACACACACACACACACACACACACACACACACACACACACACACACACACACACACACACACACACACACACACACACACACACGCACGCACGCACGCACACGCACACGCACACGCACACGCACACGCACACACACACACACACACACACAGAAAGAGAGGGAGCGAAATCACATTATTTGGCAGCTGGGAGTCAGCCCCTGAGGAAAGAACGGGTTTGTTCGACCGGAACCAGTTGGTCTTTTACTTGGCCCACATCATCAAGGCACTTTACAAGGGCAGGAAAGAGGGTAGGGAAAGTAGGTAGTTGAGTAATCACCAGGCATGAGTATAGACAGTGTTCAATCCATGCGCATGGCCTATGCTTCTCAACTCCTTCTATTACCTGCGTTTCTACACCATGTCACTGCAAACAGATGCATCCGCCTTTATTGTGTGCTCTTGCACCGTGTTTTACAAGTTATAATGTCGGCTAGCCGGCCATACTGCTACTGCATGTGCATGACGTAATGTCCAAAAAAATTACTGTCCACATATTGCATTGCCCTTGAGAAAGCATTTGGACGGTTTTTAAAATTGAATTCGAGTTCTTTCCGTCTTATAATGGATAAGGGGATTGCTAAATACAAGGAAGCAGCGCAGTGCGCTCTCGTTTCTAGTAAAACATGCAGCGAGACGTACGTACACTTGGCAAAATGACGTGAGGTAGTCCTTTCGATTTGCAGGTACCGCAGTAAAATGGCTTTTTCCGAACTTGTCTGCTATGTTCCAGTAACAAGTTATGGCATTTTGGGCGTTGCATACGAGTTCGTCATCGACGTCGTCAATACAGAAAGCTGAAAAGTAAAAAAAAAACATATTGCGTGAACACTGTAAAAGAACTGCGCTATTCTTTTTTTATTAATATAACCAATGGTTCGACGAAAATTCGTCTTTTCAGGCAGTGGATGAAAGGAAAAAAGGGATGCGGTCCCTTACCAAGTCATGAAGTTCAAGGCGTTTCAGAATCTCGTACGGGTTCCTTGATCACTTAGCGGGACAAGAAATCGTCGCGACTTATATACGCAACACGGGGCGTAAATATAGTGCGTAAATGGGTGAAATGGTTCCTTGCATCCGGTTCATGGCAGCTGGTGTCGATTGGATGATTAGAGATTCCATCAGCCGCCGAGATGACACGTTCTTTTCCCTAGCGATGACAGTGGCGTGGTCCTAGTCGATCGTGTGAGCATGCTCTTGCACATGCTGGGCAATTGCGTTGGTCGTGCGATTAATATTTCTTACGTTATGTTTGTGGTCGTTAAGCCTACTGGGGAACTTTCCCGTTTTGCCAACGTAAACCTGGGGGAAATCAGGACATGTGGCCTGGTAGGTGACACCTGGAAATGCTTCAATCGGTAGTTTGTCTTTCACGTTCCCGAGCTGGTTACGGACCTTTCTGGTCGGGATGTGGGCAATGCGCATGTCATATTTTGAAAACACGCGAGAGTGCCTCGCTGATTCCCTGCACGTAAGGAATGGCTGTACGTGCCTGGAATGTCTTGTTTCTCTGTGTTTCCGTCTTTAATATCCACTTCTGAATGTTGCAGACAAAGCGACATAGGGTAGCCGTTGTTAACTCTCGGTGAATGGTCCTCAGCTCGTTTTTCAATGAATTTTTACCCGAGCAGATGCGTACGGCATGTGTTAATAAGGACGGTGCCACCGACGTCTTGTGGCCAGCCGCATGACAAGACGTAAAATTGAGGTAGCGGCCTGTATGCGTAGGCTTCCCGTAGAAGGCGAGAAGGTGAGGGTGCCCTCATCCCTGCGAACCAGTACATCCAAGAATGGCAAAGAGCCGTGTTTCTCAATTTCAAGGGTGAACTGTATATGCGTATTCTGGGCGTTTAGTCCGGTCAGGAAGCGTAAGACGGCTTGTTTCTTCAAAATGCAGAATCAGTCGTCTACGTAGCGGTAGAAGACTTTCGGTTCAGGATTCAAGGTGGCTAGTACCTTTTCTTCCAAGGCTTCCATTACTAAATTGGCCGTTGTAACTGATATTGACGCCCCCATCGCCGTGCCTTGTGTCAGCTGACAGAAACTGCCGCCGTAGGAAAATTAAGTGTTGCCAGTTCGGGAACGTCGAAGGGTGTGCGGCCAGTGAGACGAGTGTCAGCTTCTAGGGCTTTTTCGCACGTAGCTACTGCTAAATCCACAAGTACTCTAGTGAAAAGCGATGTCAGGTCAAACGAAACCATAATGTCGTCTTCGCTCAACGAGATTCCATGCAACTAAGATGCAAACGTGGAAAAATTTCCTACATGAGTATGTGTCTTACCAGCTAGAAGACTCAACACGTGGTGAAGATAGCCTGACAGGCGATAAAGTGGCGATCTGGTGCAGTCGACAATAGGTCGAAGTGGTACCCCAAACTTGTGGACTTTAGGCATGCCGTAAATTGCAGGAGCTGAACCGTCTGCGCAGAGCAGCCGGTAATAAAGGCTCTTTGGTGCGGAGGGGCAAAATTGGACAGTCTGGCAGCAGTTGTTGCAGCTTGGTTTGTAGTCTGTTGGGTCACGGACTAGAGGAGTGTAAGTCCGATGGTCTCCGAGAAGGACCAACATTTTCTTGTGCTCGCTTCTGTCAAGCAAGACTGTAGCGTTGCCTTTGTCTGAAGGAAGGATGACGATGCTGCTGTTACTCCGCCGGCTGCGAATGGCTTGCTTTACTGCTACCGACGACCACCTTCTTGCACTGTGTTTCCGTAAACCGGAGTTCACTAAGGTGGCAGACTGGGCATGTTGGTGATTCATAATGGGAATGTACAGCGCAAATACAGACTTCTTGTGTCCTTGACTGTATTTGCGCTGTACATTCCCATTGTAAACCGGAGAGCACACCAATGGTACGGGTGCGTTCCTCTTCTGGAATGACAGATGGAAGTTGACTAACCACTCGTTCCACCGCGCACATCACCTCGCTTGGCCTCGATGATGTTTCTGTGTTGAAATTCAAACCACTTGACAGCACCACAGCATCCTTCTCCGTCGGCGTATGGGAGGAAAGGTTGATGACATTATTCAGCTGTAGTTAACCTCCTAGGGAAATATGATGGAATTCTGAAGGAAGCGGTACTTTCCTGAGGTTAAGGAAATCGTGTGCAAGACGACTGCACCAGTGTAAGATCAAAAGTGAAATCGAGAAATTAGAGGAGACACAATTAGAGGAGACAAGCAGGAAGGCAGGCGATCACTTCCAAGGAGCCGGCTATTTCACGAATTTCTAGCCTAAAAAGCTATGCAGACGGCACCCGCTAAAAATTTCACCCCCTGAAAGCGGCAACACTGTGACCCTAAATGTTACAAAGTGTTACGAAACGTCGTGCCAGTATGCTCCCCTATTACTTCATTTAAGAAGCGATCCACGTTCAAACACATTACAACAATAGCAACCATTTTTTATAGCCACTGTGGATGCTCTGTTTAGCGTGCTCGTCTGCTGACCCAAGGTACGCGGGTTCGATCCCAGCAGCGGTGGTTGCATTTCGATGGAGGCGAAATTTTAAAGGTCCGTTTACTCTTCGATGTCAGTGAACTTAAAAGAACCACAGGTGGAGGAACTAATCCGAAATCCTCAATAAGGGCGTCCCTACTGGGGGCGTTAAACTCCATAACCAACCGCCCGTCCTCCGTCTTTTTGAACAGACAGATTAAAACTTTTGATTGGTAATATGTAGTCGGGCGCTAGATTCTTACTTCTTACGTAATTTTGTTATTAGATGATTTGGTACACCTTGTTTCCTGATTGCATGTATGGCAACACGCTAGCAGAGCCATTAAACAAATCATAAAGCAAATGTTTAGAACCTAATGAACCCAAATACAGTAAAATTATCTGTCAACGCAGCCATCTATGACTGAATCATGGTACTTATAAGCTCACCCATTGTTGTTCACGTAGTTCTTAACCGCTCTGGTCAACTGTCTTTGCGCCTGGATCATAACAGTCTTATAAGGAAAAATTGAGAACAGGACCATATTCTGTTTGCTTTAGGGATGCGAAACAAACTATCTCGGCATTTCTATCATATTTGAACGAAATGTTGGGTCGCTGCAGATTACTTTTTACTCCCAAGATAACCTAGTAGCGATTCGAAGCTTGCGTTACTTACCACAATTTTGTGGTTGAATGAAATTTCCCTCAGCATACCCGCAGAGAGCGCCTTCCGTCGCCGGGCAACAATTTAAAAACGAGCATTATTTATAAATAAAGCTGGCGTTGAATTTTTCGCCACGCAGTTATTTTAAAGCGTTCAGTAACCTATCTGCATTTCTTCACTGACATCTTTTCTCTGTCTAGCACTACAGCACGGTACATGTCTCCAATTTCATCGCACCGACTTGTCTGAGTGTACGTGCTTTTTAAAACTGGAAAATTAATTTTTTCGCAAGCATTCGCGTCCATTTAATTAAGGTTGCTTTTGAATAGAAAAATAGTTAATTTAGTCTTTACTTGTTTCAGAAGGGCTTTGTATATAGGAGAGCACACCAAAGAGACGCCACAACAGCAACCAATCTCGATATATGTAATTGAGGTATACTAGAATCGTGATTATGAAAACAATTGTTACGTCGTTGCTTTTTATGCAGTGCTACTAGTGCCGACGGCACATAAGAAAATGCATACACATGCAAGGCCAGATCACAAAATACACGAAGGGCTCCGAGCTATGAGGCATCAGCACTTAAAATGAATGTACGATTCAAAGTACAGCCATCTACGTCATGTTAGTCATAAAGTACCGAGCCTGCCTACAAAAGAAGGGTAAGTCCGTCTCGTTGGATCATGATCCAAGAAAACCAAAAAAAAAACAGCGCTTTGAGCACAAGGCATTTGTCACACAATTTTACCGACGCTCTTTTAGGGTTTATATTACCAAGATCCAAGTATAACCTTTGTCCGTAAAGTTCCGAGACTGGGACCATTAAAAAAAATGCGCTCGACATTAAAATCATTTGTTCAGCACCCCTTCTAAGTAGTCTCCCTTTGGAGACTATACACAGCTTCCAACCCTTCTTGAGGTTTTGGAAACAGTTGGAAAACGCTTCTTTTGGCAAAGCGGTCAGCTCCTTTGTCGTGGCGTCTTCAATGGCCTCCACGCTCCCCATCCAGCGAACTTTCAGGGCTCTCGTCACATGAGGAAACAGGAAAAATCGCATGGGGAGAGGTCAGGCGAGTATGGCGGATGAAGAAGTACAGCAATGCTGTGCTTGGCGAAAAATCTTGTCTCGCTGAGAGCTGTGTGCGGCCTTGCGTTATCGGGAAGAAGGCTCCATTGTCCAGATGCCCATAAGTCAGGGCGACGGCGTTTCAGTGCATCACGCATGTTTTGGAGCACGCGGATATAAAACTCCTGATTCACTGTCTGCCCTTGTGGGACAAACTCGTGGTGTATAACACTTCTGGCATCGAAAAAAGCTATCAGCATTGTCTTTGTTTTCGTCTTCTGTCGCCGCACCTTACTAAATGCCGGAGGGCTTGTGGACCGCCATGCGGCGCTCTGCCTCTTTGTTTGACGATCGCATTGAAAACACCATGTTTCGTCTAAAGCAATGATGCTGTTGGCGAATGCAGCATCCTTCTCTACCTCGGAGAGAAAATCAGCGCTCTCTGATGCCAGCGTGTCCTTCTGCTCCTGTGTGAGGGAGTGCGGCACAAGCCTGACATTCAGCTTTCGTTTCCCCAAGTTCTCACGCAAAATTTGGTAGCATGCTGTCTTACTAATGTCGAGAGCATCTGATAGCATTCTGTAATGGTGCGGTCTTGCTGCAGAATTTTCCTGATCCGAACCACGTTGTTTTCATTCCGTGAGGTTGAAGGGCGCCCCTGCCTTGTGTCATCTTCCACCGACGTTCTCCCCGAGACGAACTTCCTGTGCCACTCGAAAAGTCGCGCCTGCGGTAAAGTATCGTTGCCGTAAGCGTCACGAAGGAGCTCTTACGTCTTTGTGCCTGTCTTGCCAAGCTTCAAACAGAATTTTATATTTACACGCTGTTCGAGGTGGACGTCCATCTTTCCACATTCACTCACAGGAGAATGCGCAGGCGACTAGAGACAACGTATTTTAACATGTGGTATCATCTAGCGGGTCCCACAGCAATCAATATAAATAACTCAGGTTAGCCTGAAAAGATGGCGCTACACATATGCACCAACAGTTGTTTTGGGGAATGATTTCTAGAGAAGGAAATAAATCAGTCTCAAAAATTAATTGACAAAGGTTGTACACTTTTCAAACAACGCCAGCTGAAGAAGTCTATACTGTGCAATGCTTCGCCTCAGTTGTGACTGCATTACCAATCGTGTACACGCAGTTATAAACGTCAGCTCTTACCTTGCTCAATGACGATGTTCTGCAACATTATAAAAGTCGCTGCTACCTTCCCGAGATTCGCCGCTAACATCTTTGAAGTACACTTTTTCCTTCACAGCACGCAAAATGTTCAACTCAGAACACGTCTTCGATGACTGAGACGCACGACGACTTCCTGCATGCGCAAACGCCTTTCGGCACTGTTTTATCAAAATGCCATGTTACTTACATTTTATACTTTTGCTATTTATAGGCACACTTAGCGCCGTTTCCTTGCTTTATGCACAATCGCCTCTATGCGCGAGAAAATGGCTGAGCACTGTACCGACGGCACTCACAGCGATCAAGTCTACGTGCGGGGTGACGGACGATTGTGAAGTGCTGTAATAAGTGCGTCTGCACGTGGCTCACCCTTTCTGCAGCTGAGAGAAGCGTTGGATCTTTGTTAGGGTCGGGCTGTCCCGCCGCTATGTGATAATATTAAAGGTTCCCTTTGTTTCTGAAAGGCGGCCGGCCTTTATCAACCACTGAAGTGCGTCGAGAGATAAATGAAAGGCGCGTTTCTCAGGATTGGGCTGGCATGTAGCGCTTTTTTACAAGGCTGCATACAAGAAAATAGCTTTTAGACCATATAACCGACATTAGATTTATTGTGTAATGGGCGTCTATAAATACAATAAACAGGTAAAATTATGTTTTCAAGGCTATATATAAACACGATAATGTGTTGTACCAGTATGCGAACACAATGATCAGCGTTGCTCCGATCTTAACGCAGAATGTTTTAATTCAACTCGACCTCCTCACAATCGCTTGCATGTATGACAAAACTTAGCCGCTTTCTGTGGCACATGTGTTTCTGAGAACTAACTGATTGAAGCGGCGTCCTGTTTTATAGTGCTGAAAACTCCTACGTGAAAGCTTTTCGATGTGTGCTGGTTAAAAACTACAGAGTTCAGCACTTTACTTAGAAAAAGTTTCGTTGGCGGACACGCTAACACGAAGCGTTATTAATTCTTGAACCATTATTCAACTTACATTATCAACAAACAGGCACTGACCTCACCTTTTATTCCCACATCAATTATATCTACCAACCTAAAGTTAATATGTTTTTTCCTTTCACAGGATAAGAAAAAAAAAGACATTGGCTTCCGCTGCCTCTTTTATGCCATCAGTGTTGAATGACATGCACATGCTACGCGGGGGGAAGATGGAAGCTTTGTAGGGACATTAAGTAGAGCAAGCAGTTTAGGCACCTACCTCCGTCGCTTTCGCCCTTACATCAATAAGTACTGTCGATCTTTAATCGAGTTTTCTGCATTCAGCACGAAAACACTCCACACAACATCACTGAGAGTTTCGGCAAGGACGGACTGTCACACCTACTCGGACTTTGGACGAGATAGTGCTGAATTGAGGCTACATTTATATATGAAAAAGGAAAATAAAACATGGGAACGATTTACAGTAGAGACTGAAGAGCCTCGTAAAAGTCAGTGGCCCATTTACTCTCTGATGACAATATTATTGGCGTTGAAACGAGATGGAACACTGGCGTCTTTAGTGGCTTAGAACAAGAGTTGTATGTAATGCGTCACAAGTAATTAATTAGTTCTAATCAATTACATTTTCTCCGATTTTTGTGAATGATCGATTTCTTTTTTAAAACGGTGGCGCTCCGCATAACTCACTTATTTTTTTTCTCTAATTGATTGCTGGTAATCAGGTACTATTTTTCCAACAACAACTTGTAACCGATAGTACAGCTTTGCGAATCGAAGCCTTACTGCTAACACTGGTGCAAGCTGAAATATTTCCTTCGTAACAGCGTGACAACGGACTGGCTACGGAGAATTTGGTTTCGTTTCTGGGGGTTAAACGTCCCAAAGCGACTCAGGCTATGAGGTACGCCGTAGTGAAGGGCTCCGGAATTTTCGGCTTCCTGGGGTTCTTAAAAGTGCAATGACATCGCAAAGTACACGGGCCTATTCGACACCGTGGCCGGAATCAAACCCGCGTCTTTCGGGTCAGCAGCCGAGCGCCGTAACCACTAGCCACCGCGGCGGATGCTTCGGAGGAGCATCGCGGGAAATCATATCCGGACCGCAACCGGGTCCCCACACTCGTCTAAAGCAGTCCTCGTTCCGGGAATTATCACGTGGCCTCTCTATAGAGACCCCCCGTCTTGCCAGACTGCACTGCAACTTGCCTCCCATTTCATACAACTCGGAAGGCTTCTACACAAAACACGTGACAACAACGACGCCCCCATTTCATAAAGGGCTTGAACACTATAGCATCGAAGCATTCCACAGTTACGATCTGGTGCGTAGGGTGTTCGTATACAATAATACCGCCCCTCGCTTCAGGGTGTACCTTGAGAGAGAGTTTATGTAGCTGCTGATCTCTTCACGAGGAAATATGGACAAATTAGCGGTGACAAATTCGATATACGGCTCCACTTGCAAATAAAGGTGTGTTACAAAATGTCAAGCAGCCTAGAGTAGTTCATTGTTGTCTGATTGAATTTGTGCTATGGCATTAAGAGTTGAAAGAAAAGTAACGCTATAGTAATCGATTCAACATCGTCATCAGCACCATCAGCCTGACCACGCCCACTGCAGGACAAAGGCCTCTCAATTATCCCTCAGATTAACCTTCTCCCGCGCCAGCTGCGGCCACCCTGTCACCGCAAACTTATTAATCTCATCCGCCCACATAACTTTCTGCCGCCCTCTGCTACGCTTTCCTTCCCTTGAAATCCACTCCATAACCTTAAGGACCAGAGGTTATCTTGCATTTTCATTAGACGGCCTGCCCAAGCCCATTTCTTCCTTTGGATTTCCACTAGAAAGTCATTAACCCGTGTTTGATCCCTGATCCAATCTACCCTCTTCCTGTGTCTCAATGTTACACCTGTGATTTTTCTTAGAGCACCAGACGCGAAATTCGGAGGTCGTGGGTTCCGATCCCACCGGCGGCATGGTTGCTTTTTCCATCCCAACTACGCTGCCCTTAACATAAGTTGAACCCTTTTCACTAGACTCCACATTTCTGCCCCATAGGGGAGTATTGGGAAGATACAGCTTTTATTTACTTTTCTCCAGAGCAATATTGGTAAACTGACTTTCGTGATCTGAGAGAACCTGCCAAATGCACTTCACCTCATTCTTATTCTCTTTTTTATTAAATCTCGTGATCTGGATCTGCGGTCACTACCTGCCCGGAGTATACGTACTCGCTTAACACTTCCAGCACCTCGCTACCAATTGTAAAGTGCTGCTCCCTTCAGAGACTGTTGAAGATTACTTTGGTTTTCAACATATTAATTTTTCGACTCACAGCACTGCTCTGCCAGTCTACTCATTTATCATTTTACTAAGACTACTAAGGTCTTCTCCATTAACACTAATCCCCACCGGTTCCCAATCTAGGCCTCTGAATACTTCCCGTAAACAGGCGGTGAATAGCATTGACGAGACCATGTCTCCCAGCGTGACGGCCTCGTTTTAAAATTTTGTCACTGACTTTATATAGGACTACGGTAGCTGTGCACCCGCTAACGATATTTTCCAGCATTTTTACAAAAGGCTCTTCTACACCCTGATTGCGCAATGCCTGCGTAACTGCTGAAGTTTCGACTAAGTGATATGCTTTCTGGATATCTATAAAGTATATATAAAGTGGTTAGTTTATCTATCACTGACTGATTGTGGGAATATGGTCTATTGTCGAGTACCCTTTATGAAAGCCTGCCTGACCTATTGGCTGATCGAAGCTTGTTTGCCCTGATTATATTAGTGATTATTTTAAGTACCTTATAAGCAACGGACTGCAAGCTGATCGATCTGTAATTTTTCATGTCCTTGACATCTGCTTTCTGGTGAACTAAGACTATTTTTAGCGTTCTTCCAAATTTCTGGTACGCTCGAGATCATAAGGCATTACGTATCCAGTGTGGCTAGTTTTTTCGCACAATCTCCTCTCCATTTTTCAGAAGATTTGCTAGTACCCGATCCTCTCCAGCTCAGAGCAAAGGGCCATCATTAACCTAAAAGGAGTGCCATACAAACAACGCAACGCTTCAAAAAATCAGTGCGAAATCCTGTGCTACTTGAGAAACCCGTGCGAAACCTTTTCAAAATAAAAATTTGTTGGACAACATGGCAACGAAGGCATCATTATGAAGTTGTCAGTGGTTCCCATGTGAATGGCTTCGAAGACTGAACTCTTCCATTTGTCTTTTATTCTAGCCAAGACCTCAGTTTTTCTCAAAGCAAGGAGCGCAAATACGTCTCTAGCAATTCTCGCGGTGCCTGACCAGGAGCCGGTCTTTACTGTTCTTCCCTTCTAAACTCTGTTTTTATTTGGCCCGTCCATTTAAACAGCGGCTACCACAATCACGCTAATATGCTATCATAACTCAACGAAAAACAATGCATTGCGCCTGATTCGTAGTCGGTGAACTTTTTCTTTCATGTTTAGCGAAACTTGGGTTCTGGCTTTCCATCAGAACGCATAGCTTTGAGAGTTCGCGGGGCTGACAACACGACACTGACGGCAAAGTTTGCCTGATTTTGTGAGATTATGTGACAGCTTGTAAATATAAGGCATTACGAGCAGTTTGTTTCAGTATACAGGTTCTTTGATCTTATTCACAGTGTTCCTTTTCTGCATCACGCTTTCAAACATGCTCAGAAAAACAAAGCCAGGGTTTCCAGCTGCGTGCAAGCGCCCGAGCTGGCACCCAAAGATTTCAGCTAATGTGAAGTCTCTACTCACAACAATTTTACATGCAAAAGGGGTAGGTAGATGGGATTTTTCGCAACAAAAGTCTAAGTGACCAAAAGTTGGGAGGTAGCCTCAGTCCGCTAACCAAAGTTTTGACAGGATGGGTTGTCTTTCTGTGGGCCCAGAGAAGTCCTCTTGTCGAAAAGTTGGCTATCGGTCTTAGGCTTCATCTCAACTTTTGTTCATTTTGTTTTGTGCTGTCAATATTTTTACTTGGCACACATGACGCGTAGCGAAATGATGACCCTCTTTGCCAGCTTCGAACGGGCTCTGATATAAGGAAGAAGAGTCTTTTTCGTTCTGAGAGCTTAAAGAACCAACAAACAGGATAATAAGTTATATCAAAAGACAAGTTCAAAAGTCTGAGGTGTTCTTCCTTTGCGCGTCCACTTGTGAACTTAATGACACCGGAAACATATGTTAAGGTGGTCAGGACATTCAAAACTACTTTTCGAAGGCACTGGTGTTTAAAAAGGCCTTGAGATTGGCAGCCTTACAGGGCAGTAATTATTGTTGGGAAAATGAACGCGGTAAAATTTTCAGCATTGTCCGTATAACTAGTACTTTCTGTTCATTAAGAATGACATCAAACTGGTATACAACACTATGACGCCCGAGCTGCTGATTGATTATACTGGCGCTCACATATGTGATATGTTTGAATCACTAGTATCGGAATCCAGCCTACAGTTCAGCTCCGCTTCTTGAAGTATTAAAGCTTCGTGCGCTGGAACAAAGCAGCGTTGTGACTACAATCGCACATACGTTGTCCCAGATTTCAATGAACGCTCGTTAATTTCTGCATTATGTCCTGCATGGGGTTACGCCACCTTCGCTCTGTCAGGTTTGTGACTTGCGAAGATTGCCGTCTCTCTGATTGTAAATGTGGTCTGGAATTATATTCAAGAAGCTGAACTAACGCCTCTGTGCTAGTAAAATTACTAAGCGCGCAGTAAAAATTCCATTGATTCTTCAAGGCATTTGTTTACAACTTCAAAGCTTTGATAACACTCATTCATGGTTTTTGGGGGTTTAACGTCCCAAAGCGACTCAGGCTATGAGGGACGCTGTATTGAAGGGCTCCGGAAATTCCGACCACCTGGGGTTCTTTAGCGTGAACTGACATCGCACAGTACGCGGGCCTCTAGAATTTTGCCTCCATCGAAATTCGACCGCCGCGGCCGGGATCGAACCCGCGTCTTTCGGGCCAGCATTCGAGCGCCATAACCACTCAGCCACCGCAGCGGCAACAACACT